>NC_063442.1:41256654-41556654 GCF_020379485.1 Brassica napus
AAATTTGTTGGTTCGAGTTGAAAGAATCATTAATGAATTTTTAGTGTACATAAAACTATTAAATAAAAAAATTAAGGAAAATGTAATGATTTATATTTGTTCTTTTGATTTTTATTTCACTTAAAACAACTGATACATTTTTCTAAGAGTTTCAAATTTTAATATTTACACTAATTATTTCACACGATATTAATTAATCCATTTCCAAGATAAATAAATTGAAAATATAATGTAATGTAATAAGATTATAAAAAATATATTTTAAAGTACTATATAAATCGTTTCAATAAAGCCATAGATGATAATTTGTATATTTTATTTAACAAAAAATGAAGTTTTAATTATTTTTAAGATTTTATTAATTATCTTTTGTAAATTATTTTAGAATTTGTTGAACGTTGTCTTAATTGACAATATTTTAAATTGAAGTTTACTTGATTTTCATACCACATTATATCATATAATTTATTTCAAAAAAATTAGAATGAACCAAATCGTATTTAACCAAAATAACTTAAATGTAGTGTAACCATTAATAATTTGAAAATTAAGATGAATCTAACCTTATACAAATACTTTCTGTAAAACAAAAATTTCTTCAAAGACTAAACCAAAAGAAATAGTTCAATCCTTTAATTTTTTTTGTGTTGGCTGTTTTGGTGTTTTTGTTTGTTTGGATCATTTTTTACGTGCTAGTATTAGTACGATGTTGGTAAAAAAAATATTAGTATGATGCTGTTGGGGATCTAGAAAGTTGAATTGTAGGGATGCTTTAGGAAGAATTTTTAATGTCTTATATTTTTTTAAGTTTGTTTGTTATAGTCTAAAGTGAAATAAATATTTTTTATATTTCTAGAACTGAAGCTATAAAAAACGTGATCGGTAACTTTATAACAGCTCCTGCGACGAAAAAAAATATAATGTGAACTTAAGCTTCTAAGAAATAGAAGGGTTATAAGGTAGATCACTTGAGTAACTACTCTGTGCGAGCCTTCTTGAGTGGGCAACCAGCTCCTGGAAGCTGTTGTTCCTCTGCAATGATCCTGACAGAATTGAGCTCACCACTTGCTGTTCTGCTGCAGATGGACCCCTGGGGTTCATGTGGAGGTCATTACGTCAAATGTTCTGGTCAGTGGCAAAGCATGCTCAGGAAAATCCAGAACTCAGACCAAGCATATGCACAACTCTGATCATTTAAGCTTTTGAGCTGTTGTACAAACCTGAAGAGCAAGTAACATTTTCTCTTCTTCTTCTATGTAGGCTTCTGATCTTCTCAGACATCCTCTGCTTCAGGCAATTGCAGGAAACTTATATCGTCACCATGCAAATCGTCATCAGGATAGTTGTGCCCACCCTGTGAATGATTTTCTTTATGAAGTACAACGCTTCATGTATGTAAGGAGGAGTATAAATTTCAAAATATGATTTACATGAATCGCAAATGTTGCTGTGAGGGGACGCTGATGCGGTCAAAGATACGTGTAACAGTGAAGGTCTGATGCTAACTCAGTTAGCTCCAACTGGAAAGTGAACGTTCTGCCAACAATATTTTGCAGAAATTGTGGAACCTCGGCCCCTACAGTCTCCCACACCAACACCCTGCAAAAAGAAAATGTCTGTCAAGGCATGTTTCTTGATAAATAAAGTCTAGGCGATAAGATGTGGCCACTCAAGCATACCATAAGTTCACTGATTTCCGCCGCACGTACATTAGTCAACCATGAAATTTTGGCATAGAAAACAACAAACACTGCAGACTCTGTACCATCTAAAATGCACAGCTCCACACGATATCTTCAAGTTTTAAATGTTGCAAATGTCTTAGCAGGATATGTTGGTTGGCTTAAATGGTTTGTGCGATGTACACAAAATGTAGTTAATGGTCTGCTTACCTGACAACACCAACAGAGGTTAAGTCACACTACATGCAGGAAGAGATCCCATTAGAGCAGGATATGTAGCACCAGCCACTGCCCGTTTCAATCAACTCACCTTTTCCGGTGCACAAAATTCGGTAACCTGTGATGCAAGGAAGTGAGGGACATTAGTAATGAGACATATGCTAGAAGAAACAGTTAGGGATTTAACATGTGGGGTCGAGTTAACCACGTATGCGTTAAGCTCAAAGACCGTCACAACTTCAATTTTCTTCACACCTTCATATTTGGTGGAACTTGTGGAGCAGATCACGTCACCAACACCCAAACTACACATATAATTTTTATTTTGTGTTTTAATTGTGGTCTTTGAATAAATAAGATATAACTTTCTTATTGACGATCGAAAGACTTACTCGGATGAAGGTCTCACTTGCGTTTGTCTTTGTCGAAATAGAAATGAGTGCCAGAGGTTGTATTCAGTAAGAGACGGCCTGGAAGATTAACAAAGATGGTTACATATCACTATGAAACTGTAAACTTCTTTTAAAGATGAAGTTCAAGATAGCTACCTCCGACGAATTTTGGATTAATGCTGGTGGCTACGATCACCTTAGGCTCGACGCCAAAAGATATCATTGAGGGAATATAGGAGACAAACCTGCTCATCAGCTTATGAGAAGGAACTGAAAGATCTAGAATTTATCACCAAGTAAATTAGAAGAGACAAACCTTTGCATTAAGGAGGAGCATGTCAAACCCTCTCTTCCATCCTCATTGTAATCTCCACCATTAACCTCTGGCACTGACTTGTCGAATTTCTCATCTTCCTCTTTAAAATTACAACAAATCAGTGATTGGTGAACGACCTATCTATAAATAAACACTTGATTGAAACATAGTTTACCAATTTTTTGTTGCAAGGTTTCAGGTTCTTCTCGTAGTCAACCCTTGCGCTTTTTAGCCTTAGCAACATGAGGTCCTTTCTCCAGAATTATTGTGAAATTCAAGTATTGTATTTAGTTTAGAACATTAAAACTGAGATAAAGTACATACAACATCTGTAGGAATTTCTACTTGTCTCCAGAAGCTTTTCAAACTTGTTTATCCATACAAATTTAAAGTTAGTATGCCTTTGAAGATGAACCTAAGGTACAAAATAACTTTGAAGGTGAGAAGGAGACACTCACAGCAGCAACAGATTTGTTCTTGGGAAGCTTTTTCTTGAAAGTCTCACGGGAATCTTTACTTTAGATCATAAAAAGACAGCGTCAATATTTACACATAAAATTGAGCTAGAAAAAATAATGGAAAACCAAGAAAAATCCATCATAATCAAATTAAAAAGGGGAATAAGCGCAACAGGTTTAGTATGTTCACGTAACCATTGTCAAATACTTTCGACATCACAATAACAATCAAAGGATTCTACCCATCTAACCTGTAACAGATTTCGCAGTTTCCAGATGAAGAACTTTTGTACAGAGGAGTTAAAAGTTTAATACTTTATCGAAAAATAAGTTAAAAGTTTAATCCCTAGAAACTACTGATCAGGAAAAAAATTGAATAACTGAAAGGCCATGATTACATGAAAACGAACCTTTGCAGCCGCTTTACTACGGCATGTTCACTTTGCAATATTACCTACAGAGATCGGAATGCAATATTGAGAGGAAGAGCTTTATTGATTGAGGAGGTGGTGGGGAAGATGAACTTTTAAAAGCACATACTGAGAGAATTTGAATCGATAAGTAACTTAGTCACTTGGAAACTGGGAGAGACGTTTCAAGTTAAGCAGCGTTGTCGGATTGATTTTGGTTTTTTTAGATTTTGTGGAAAAGAAAATGAAGCCCACTATAAATAAAAGAAAAACTTGAAGCCCATACATAATTGTGTCTGATGTGTAAAAACGAAATGTGCTGATTGGATGATTATTTTTGATGACGTGGATAGCTTAATAATTTAGCATATTTGGCTTTTAGTAGTGTTAGATACTACGTGTCTGGTTAATTAAAACTTCTTTGTCTTGACATGGGTTTTCGTTACACGAGCAGACATTCCTAATCTAATACTAAGCACTAATTATTTTGCTTAAACAATTAAGTTTACAGTAATCAAACCCCATCTTATTGTCAGGTCTAGAAAAGAAAAGAATAAAAAAAAGGACAAAAACCAAAGGATGACGTGTTAAGCGGTGACTAGTGAACAACCTTTTCTTCTTCATTTGATTCCTTTCGTCCTCGATGAGAAAAGCTCTCTCTGTGATGTTCATCGCTTTCTCATTGTTTATAACCTCTGCATTTCCCGTGAACACTCTCTCTAAGCAACTTGGCTTGGTTTGCTAGAAAATTCTACAAACTGGGAATTGAAAAGTTTCATTAGCTGTAAAGTGTACGACTTTCGATACTAACCTCTCTCTCTATATCGGTTTTGGAAATAGCAAGTTTTGTACTTTCAGTGTTAGATCTGTAAAAGCATAAGCTTTGTTGATTGTGTGAGCGTCAAGAGTCAATGTCGGATCCACCTCGATTCCGATCGGTTCTTGGTCAAACCGGGAACAAGCTGGGGAGTAAACCGCCGGGGATGAAACTAGAGAAGAAGAAGAAGAAGACCAACGAGTCAAAAGATGAGAAAACGAAGAAACCAGATACTCCAGCTTCACCAACGACGACTCTGAAGCAATGCTCTTCGATTCTGAGACGGAACAGTGCTTCCATGACTGCTTCTTATTCCTCTGATGCCTCTTCTTCGTGCGAGTCGTTGCCTTTGAGCGTGGCGTCTTCTTCGAGTTGTAAGAGGCCTGTGAGGCGAAGTGGGTCTGTCTCCTCCGCCTCTGGTACATTGAGAAGGAAGCAGGTTGATGAGAAAGAAGACAAGGTTGCTGCTGGTGGTGGTGGTGCTGCTAGTAACGGTGATTGCTTCGTTGACGGTCGAAAAAGATGTGCTTGGATCACTCCTAAATCTGGTGAGAATCTCTGTTTTCACCTTCAATCTCACTTGTTCATTAGTTCTAGAATGATTCAAGAAGATGAATGGAGAAGAAAGTTATAGACTTGTTCTAGTAATTGAATTCTACATATACAGATGATAAAGAGTAACTCAATGTCACGATAATGTTTGAGTTTCTATGTGCGTTGTTTGTTGAGGCGTGTGCAGGTCTGATCACTTGTATGTTCTGAAACTTTGAGATTAGTTATCTTCGTTACTCTCTCATGCCAAGAGGCTATGTTACTCTCTCATGTGCCATATCTTTCTCTTTGCTTCTCTGCTGTAATTGACTAATAATGTTCTTCTTCTTTATTTCTTGTAAAGACCCGTCTTATGTTGCTTTCCACGACGAAGAATGGGGAGTTCCTGTTCAGGACGACAAGTACGTGGCCGTCCTCAAAACTATTCTCCTTTTATCAGAGATGGTCTTTGTCTCTTTATGCCAAAAATAAATAAATTATAAGAGTCTCTAACCATTTTGGCTATATACTGTGTAGGAAGCTTTTCGAGTTGCTATGTCTCTCTGGTGCTCTATCTGAGCTCTCTTGGACCGACATTCTCTCCAGAAGGCAACTACTCAGGTACCAAAACTAAGTTCTTCCTAATAATGACAGTATGAGCTTCTGATGTCGAGAGCTTTTTATGACCTATGATCTCAGATTTGCTTACTTTTGTTAAAACAGGGAAGTGTTCATGGACTTCGATCCAGTTACTGTTTCAGAACTGAACGAGAAGAAGGTAGCCGCCGCTGCCGTTTCCTTACTATCAGAGGTCAAGATACGTTCAATCCTCGATAACTCACGCTATGTGCGCAAGGTAATACAAACCTCAAAGACTCTTCTGAATCTATATTACACAACTTATAGATATCTTCCTGGCTGTTTATTACTGGTTTCATCTATAGATTATAGCTGAACATGGATCATTTAAGAAGTACATGTACAACTTTGTGAACAACAAGCCAACACTGAGCCAGTTCAGGTATGGACGTCAAGTCCCTGTGAAGACATCAAAGGCTGAGTTTATAAGCAAAGATCTTGTACGCAGAGGCTTTCGCAGCGTCAGTCCAACGGTTGTTTACTCCTTCATGCAAGCAGCTGGTCTTACAAACGACCATCTCATAGGCTGCTTCAGATACCAAGACTGTTGTTGCGTAGATGCAGAGACAGCAACAACCAAGGCCAAGAAGAAGAACGGAGAGTGATAAATAAATTAAATGTTTTTGAGTTCCATGTTGTTTGCTTTCAGAGATGATGTGACACAACCAGATTTTGCTACCGTACGGTGAAGTGTTCCTTTTTGCCTTTGAGGTTGTATAGATGTGTTTTGGGTTATTGGTTTATGCATATAATAAACATGAAGCATTGAAAGCCTTTATACAAAATCAAAATCCATCATACGAAACAGAGAGCAAGACATTCCGAAACAAAGGTTTCACATAACCAGAGACAATAATTAAACATCTGGTTTATTTTTCTACAACAAAGGAAACGTTAATACACCAGGGAATAAGTTATTCAGGACCCGATCCTGATACCGTTTTGGCTGGACTCTTCTGACGTCGAGGGAGGAGGAGGAGGAGGGAGGTGGCCCTTCTCTTGCAAGCTCTTAACTGTGTCGTAGAGGCTTTGCTTCGTGGATGTGAACTCTAAGCCTAAGTCCTTAATCTTTTGATTAGTGAACTTGTACGGCTTGGCTCTAGGGTTCTTCTCGTCCTTACACCTGAAAAATTAACAAACATTGTAATTACTTAACACACTCTAATTAAAGTTGGGCATAGACCAAAGACTAGCTCCATTACAACTACCATTTCAAAACAAATATAAAAAAGTCCACGTTAGCAGTAGGTGACGAGTGGACTTTCGAGTGTGTGTTGTTGGTACACCAACTTCAACTTTCACCACAAACTATAAAAAAAAGGAACATGGGACCAACTCGCATGCATCATTGAGTTGGTATCATGATAAGAGATAAGATAAAGAAACAAAAGCGTACATTAAAAATAAATTTAAAAAAAGAATTATATCATTGATTAAGCTATATAAAGATTTGCAAAGACACTACATACGACACTGTCGTCAAACTTAGCGTTACGTTATCGTGTTGTGTTTGCTGATTAAAGTTGGTGACGACTTACTAGATTTATGTACACTAATTAATGCGAACGTGTGTCATGTGTGCATGTATTTGTATGCAAAAGTCTTGCACGAATATAGATATGTAACTGAAATAGTGCTGGTTACTAAAGAATATAACTTGAGAGTTGAGTAAGGTCATTGTCCTAATACACTAGAGCTACCATCCTTATTAAAAGGTTTTTACTTGATTTCTTTTCTTCTTTTTTACTTGTGCAAAACACACATACTCAAACTCGTTGACTAAAAATGTTAATTTTCTGTGATTATAATTTTTAAAAAGTTTTATTCGTTTCTTTCTAGTTCTACTTAACTCAAATGATGGAATAATATATTAAGTGGCATTAGTTTCACTTACTTGGTTGGAAGTGGGTACTCCGGGAATAACTTGGCCAGAATCTCAACAACTTCGCCGCGGTGAAGTGCGCTCTCCGCCAGGAGATAACGTCCAGAGGCCGAGGGGGCCTCGTAGACCAGAACATGAGCTAGTGCGACATCACGAACATCCACATAAGCCTGAGTCAAATTAGCGTAAGTCTTAGCGGAGCCGGTTAGATACTTGAGAACGTGGAAGAGACTAGCGTTGATCGTCGGCTGTAACGGTGGGCCAAGAACCAGCACTGGATTCAAAACCACCATGTCAACACCTTTCTCCTCTGCCGTTTCCCACGCGGCTTGCTCCGCCACCATCTTGCCGTAACAATACCAATTCTATAAAACAAATAAAACTTTTTAGTAGACCAAATATAAAAAACTAACTATTTAATCTGAGTTAGACATCAAAGTATTTTAGTTTTAGTTTTCATGTTTGTTAAGTGCAAAAGCATATGATTGAAGCCTTGGATATTTCAAGCATAGAATTGTAGAAAGTGTTATTTACAATAAACTATTATCTTTTTTTATTATTTTCACACCAAATCTTAATTGGTAAATTATAGAAATAAAGTCAAGACCTTGGTGTTTTTGCAGAACTCAAGATCACTCCAACAACTTTCGTCAACGACGGCTTCAGGGTCACGGTTTGGGTCCATGTAAACTGCACCAATTGACGAGGTGATGGCCACGCGCTTCACCTTGGCTTCAGCTGCAGCATTAATTACAAACTTGGCTCCGTTCACGGCCGGCTCCACCATTTGCTCCTGGAAATTTACGTTACATGTTTTGAAATAGATGATTAATAATACTACATTTAATTTAACGTATTCATTGATTTGCCCCTCCGACAGTCTAATTTATAACCATAGTTTCTTCCCTTTGAAGTCAAATGTAATAAATTCATTACAAGAAAATGTTATTTCATTGTCTTGAAATTAAATAATACTTTACCAAAATTAACATGCAAAAGATTTTTTAACTTCTTTCATGCGATATTTTTCTACTAATAATAAGATTTGAACGACAAACAAAATCTAAAAGAAATCAGCTCCACTACCACTACCATAATTGTCTTTTTTTTAATCACATGTAGGTCCCTAACTTTATTCAATTATTCTCAGAAGAAGAAAATAATACTCACGGGATCGTCAGTGACCGGAGAAGCCGTGTGAAAGACGCCGTCACAACCATCGATAGCCGCCTTAAGAGCATCATAGTCCTGAAGATCTGCTTTGCACAGAATCAGTCTCTCCTTGGCTCCTTCAAGTTCTCTCAAATGTGTATTCTTTGGATCATCTGCAGAAAAAAAAGAAAACAATATTAAAATTAATATTCATCCAAGCAATTAATTAATTCAACCAGAAAATATTATTATTACAGTGAGCAAAAGAAGTATTAATATTATTGGACCTGGATTCCGTACGGTTCCTTTGACCGTGTAGCCTCTCTCAAGGAGTAACTTAACAATCCAAGAAGCGATGTATCCACCAGCTCCGGTGACGCAAACTGTTTTCCCGACCGGTGTAGATTCGTCAACTGGCATTTTTTCCGGTGTGGTCGAAAGTGAAAGCTTCGGTCTTCGAAGAGGCAGAAGCAAAATGATGAATGCGTACAAAGTGAGTTACGGTTTGTATATAAAGACTGAAAAGGAAGTTTATCCTTTTATGATTCCACACACCTAACCATTGTGATGAGTTTGGTCTACATATTTATATTTAATTTGCATATATGTATAGAAAGACAAAACATATTTATTATTTTATAAAAAGAGGGGTTGGTGGAAGAAGATAATTATTTGGAACAACAATACACCTTTAGAAAAATCTCATAAACTTGGACAAAACTTTACCTACAATCATTTTACTTTGAGTAATATATCTCTACCAATATTTATTGATGAAGACATTAATACATCTTCTAGACGATGTATGTGTGTATAATAATCATTGTTCAAGAAATCATTGATTAGACGGACGTCTAAACCAAACTTTTGATCATCTACACCAATTTTTCTTAAAAAAAAATTATAGAAAAATTGTTTCGCTTAGGTTCGAGCACTGGTAAAGGGGTATAGTAATGTGTGTGCACGTGTGTTTAGTAACGTGTGTACATGGGACAAGACAAGTCGCAAGTGTTATGTTTACAGTTTACTTACCTACTCCATCGATGAGAGGATGTTAAGATTTAGACATTTTTCTCCGAAAGTTAAAAATAGTGCGCCAAATAAAGGAAGTGCTGAAATGACTACACATATTATCACTGTTTTGTGTTTAGCAAATGCACACACACACACGTCCTCTAAAATGTATGTTACTTAGCTAGGTGACACCAGCAAACTAGTTCCACAATAAGACATAATAGGTCAGAAGACTCTCTCTACTAACAATAACACCATAAGTCTTTAAACAAGCAGCTTCACTAAACATAAAAGTTACCTAAACCACAACAATCAATCTTTATCATCACCTAACCATGCATGGCCCAATGGATCAACCTGAAACAGGGGTAGTACCAGCTTCTGCTTTATCAGTCTCTTCTCCCACTTCCTTAAGTGCTCTCTGATCATCTTCTTCAGCTTCATTTTCTACTTTACCAGTCTCAGTCACACTTGGCTCCTTTGCAGCTCCATGACTCTGGTCCTCAGATATATCCTCCTTCTCAATCAATTTGGCGTCTTCACTTGCATCTTTTGCTGATTCTCCCTCTCGTACCTCAGACATATCCTCCTTCTCAATCAATTTGGCGTCTTCACTTGGCTCTTTTGCTGATTCTCCCTCGCGTACCTCAGACATATCCTCCTTCTCAATCAATTTTGTGTCTGCACTTGGCTCTTTCGCTGATTCTACTACCTCTTGTACCTCAGACATATCCTCCTTCTCGATCAATTTAGTGTCTGCACTTGGCTCTTTTGCTGATTCTCCCTCTTGTGCCTCAGTTTCAGGTTCTTCATTAATCTCTTTCACTGGCTCTTTCTCTTCTCCATCAATTTTGAGTTCCGCAGTTGGCTCTTTTGCTGTCTCCTGTTTTTCTCCATCAGTTTCTGGTTCTGCATTTGACTTGTTTGTAGACCTCAGCTCTTCTCCATCAGTTTTGGTTTCCGCATTTGGATCATCCGCCAGTTCTTGGTGATCTCTCTTACACTCAGGCTCTGCATCGGATTTCAGACCCTCTTCAACCTTGGCTTCAGCTTCTTCCTTGTCATCACAATCTTTTTCGCTTTCCCGGGGAATATCTTTAGTCACCTTCTGCCTTTTTTTAGTCCTGCCAGTTTCAGCTTTCGGCTCTTTCGACGATTTAACATCTTTCTCTTCTCTGCTTTCTGGTTCATTGCTTAAGCCCTTCAGCGCACCTTTGGTTCGTTTCCCTTTCTTAATGGAGTTTGTTACAGGTTCTGTCTCCTTCGACGATCTGTATCCACAAATGTGAGAGAATTCATCCAAGAATCAAACCTTCTATATACACATAACTATAATTTTTTTTTTGTAAATTTTCATACCTGACGTCTGAAGAACTGCTAAGTTCCACATTTTTGCTCTTCTTGGCTTTCTGCCTTCGCATTCTGCATATAAAAGCAAAAAACATTCAAAGACTGCACAAAAACTGTGGGGGTGATTCAGAACCTTGAACGTTTCACTTACATGTCAGATAAAGGAGTAGAATCAGGCAGATCATCATCCTCCTTTTCCTGCTTTTAACATTTGGGGGGAGGAATCAGTACACATATCAATAAGATTGTTTGTTGTAAGAGATAAATGGTTACAATGTTAAGAAAAATCTCACCTCACTGGCTGAAGACTTATCCTGGATTATCTCCCAAGTTTCATTTTTAAGATAAATCGCTTCAGCCTCCCCATCAGAATACAAGACCTGCAGCAAGAGCAGCCGTAGAATTTTTTTTATATGAAACAAAGAGAGAACTTCAAAATACGAATTAGAGAAGTTAACTCACTTTATGCCTCCTCGTACGACCATCATAGGATTGTATGACGCCTTCATAAAACCTGTGCAAATATAAACGGTAAGATCGCTACCATTCATCACACAGTATCCAAATCAAAAAGTCATGACTCATGTTTCGCAAATACACTTACGTCTTGTCGAGTGGCCACCAGACTTTAACTCTCTTACCAACCAATTCCTGACCAAGCTTACTCTTATTGGACTCCTGCAAAGAGGATTATAAACCGTATGAAAACACGAGACAAACCAAAGCCTCATAACATAGACAGAGAAGGTAAAAATTCACACCACTTCCTCTTCAGCTGCCCGTTTCCTCTTGGGATTGCTCTTGGGAGTTTGTTCAGATTCTTTGGTCGCAGGCGTTGTTGCTGGGGAGCTCTTCTTCTGGACAGTTTATCCAATTATAAGTTAAAGTAAAGGGGGGAGTCATAGAGTGTAATATGTTGAAAAAAAATTTGGTTCATCAAATTTGATACCTTGCTCTTTGATGAATGGGGAATATCAGTTTTTGAATTGTTTTTCTTTGCTTCTGAGTGGACTTGTTTTTTCCCACTGGTCTTAGATTCTTCAAGTGGCTTCTTTGCTGATGTTTTCGCTGAACCATTCTCTGCTTTCTTCTCCTTTTTACTTGGCTTGGCAGTCTTAATGCTATCTTCAGGCTTTTCAATGTCAGTTTCCATTAAATCTTCTTCTTCAGGCTTATCCTTCTTCACAGTCGGTTTCTTTGATACTGGTCTAGCTAAAGAAGCCGCATCAAGATCTGTCTCTTCCATCTTACTCCGGCTTCGTTTACCTGACCCTTTCTTCCTAGACTTACCAGAGGGCGAGATAGAAATAACAACGGACTGATTCGTTTGAGCAACTTTACTAGGGGATGACGCTTTCTTGCCAGAGAGCTTTCCACGTGATGAATCATTCTTGCTTGATGACGTCTTGAATGAGTAGCCTTCCTCGGGATTCATCAGAGAATTGGGTTTTCGCCCTCTCCTCCTCGCAGACCCTGATTCTGTATCTGTGTCTGTACTTTCGGAATGCCCTTGCTTCAAAAGTTGTTGCAAATCACTTCCTTTTGTTACTTTGTCATCTCCATTGGCTCGAGTTCCACCTCTTGCAGTTCTCTTGGACCTAGCCCCCTTGACAGAGAGACCCAAATCCAGTTTTCCCTGAATCAAGAGGTTAAGTAACAAACAGTGTGAAAAGAGGTTAAACACTTACAATGAAAAAGACTATCAAATACAGTACCTGCAATGAGTCACTTGGAACTACTTGTTCTTCTAACGTCTTTTCACCTGCCTGAAAAACAAAACTATTGTCAGTTCAAGATTCAACCAAACAGCTACTGTATAAACAATCAAACAAAGAGCTCAAGGCATTAAGAACACCTCAGTTTCTTTGGGGTTAACAACGATTTGCGCTTCACTAGCGGCAGCTTCACTTTGGCATATAGACGAAACCACAGGAGAATACATGTACAAGCTAGTCCCTGTGGACTTCAAAGCTTCCATGATACACGGTCGAAGCGTAGAGGCGCAGCTACTGAGAACCTTCTCCACAAGCTTCGAAGCCATTGGTGAGACATCCTACGCCATGGCGACCACACAAAAAATCAAATCTCAAAAAATCTTGGTGACATAAACATGAACTAAAACTCACCTGGTTTTCTTTTTTGACAGCAGCCAATAGAATCTCTAGCAAATCCATGGGTACTTCTTCACTTTCATCTATAACTGTGGTCATTATCGTTTCCATCGAATGAAGTACCGCTTGAGGATGATCCGGGCTTAATACATGCACACAAAAAAATGCCATCAGCGTTACTATAAACCACATAAGAGTTAATCGAGCATTGTTAACTAATGTTCTATCTCTACCTTATGACTTTCAAGAACTGCCGAAACATCTCTAGGATAACGTCATCGCACTCCAAATCCAACATCACCAAGGAAGACCTGACCTTAGCAACAGTATCAAGAACAGCCTCAGCTTTCTTATAACTGCGAGAGGAAGCATCAGCTAGTTTTCCAAAGGCTTCTACCGTCACCTCGAAGATATCCTGTAAGCAACAGAACAGAAGCAAAGTGTTACTAGAACTCAATGGATAAGCAATTGCGAGACTAATGGTGTATGTAACCAACCTTCATGTGGTCATCGTGATATGGTGCCTCAGGGGCAGTTATCCTCATAATCTCCGTTAAGCAGGAGACAACGTAAACCCTAACATCAGAATCAGGGTTTCTCAAGAGACCAGCAGATATCAAAGCCTTGGTAGATGGTCTCAGGGCACTTTGCACAGCTACAATAGGATCTTGCTCCACGTTAGAGAGCAGAGTCTCCACTTTCTGCATAGATAAGTAAACATCAATTCACTCTAGGGATCTAAGAGCAACAGAAACCTAAAAGGTTCCACCTTTCCCCCAAAAGAAAAAACGCAAGAAGAAACCCTAATTTTTCCAATTCGTCAAGAACAGAGAAACCCTAAAAGGTTTCACCTTTACTACAAATCATATCGCATCAAACATTGAACAAAGATAAAAACGCAAAAAAAAACCCTAAATTTTCCAATTCGTCAACCCTAATTGCTTCCAGTAACCCAATTTCACCACAACAAAATCAGAGAATGTCGAGAGAGAGAGAGAGAGAGAAGGATTGGTACATGGAGAAGGTCGAGAAGGGAATCAGTAGAGGAATGAGGCTCGAGGAGATCTTTTCCAGCCTTGAGGAGAGCTTCAGGGAGTTCGCTTTCTCCGACAAGAGGACCCATCTCTCTCTCTCTATATCTCTTTTGTTCTTCTGAAAATTATCGAATGCCTAATTCAAAACCCTAGAAGACAATTAAACATTCTCCGGACCGAGAGATAAGAACCGCTGTCGTCGCCGCCACAAAATCCAAATGGTCTGCGCAGATTATAAAAAAAAAAAAACTGAAAACTTTATATGAGTCTGATGCGGCTTTTATATTAGTGGTGTTGACCATGCAATGAGCTGATCTATATACCTGTAGAGAGAGAGAGAGAGAGAAAATCATAAAATAACTCTCGTTAAGAATTACTTATTAAAAAATCGTTTTAAGTCTTAATTATGTCAAAAGTATTGACAAAAGAAAAACTAAAATCAACTATGTGGAGACCAGATCCCATTGTGGAACATGTGTTTTGCCATTTGATTATTAGGTATTCTATTTTTTTTTTAAATCATAACTAATTTTTTTTTCAGTTACCCATTTATTTAGAAGAGATCTGATTTTTTTTTGAACGACTGGTGATAAGTTTTTTGGGCTCGGACCACTGTCCGGGCCGGATTAATGGGTCAGGGTATTGAGCCGGCTCTGATACCATGTTAAGCTAGATGGGCTTTCAACCTAAAATCAATTGGTAATTAGTGGATTGACTCAAGTCACTTATATATTACTCAAGTCCCTTTCATATATCCGATGTGGGATCTTCTCTCCAATAACTGGCGATAAACTATAGTATGTTTTTTTTTTTTCTGTTATATCAAATCGGTTTGGAATTGCATTTTTTAAAAATTGAAATATTGTAATTATTATTTATCTTAGTCTGTTTAAATCTATTTTTCTAAAGATCTCTTACTCCTTAAAAGGTACTAAACGTTAGTTTTCATGGAATTAAATAAATGAGTTCATTAACTAAAATTTTTTAATTAATTTGTGAGATATATAAATGAGATTATAGATATGCTATTCATCAATCTTTTATACAGTTTCTTTCCGAATTTTCGTATCTACTATCCATAGGGATCATGATCGCCAACTAAATTTAGTTATACATGTTTGATAGATAAAATAAAAAGGCATTTTATTGGGTTTATAGTGTGGTTTACCAAAGCCGGGATAAATTAGTGGCTCGTATGACGATGTAGATTTGCATATGTTATGTTAATGTTGATATGGTGAAATGATTTGATCGCCGTTATTGATTTTTCAGTCATCTTTTTTTTGTCAATACTCCTCCAATATAAACTAACCGAGTATATTGGTGGTTAGTGGAGTTTGATTACATTGGTCTTGAAGCAAACAATATCCTAGTAAGCAACATCAGCATTTGCATTCTTTTGTTTAAATGAGATAACTTTCACAACATCCTGCAATTATAAATGAACGTGATCAAATAGAATTTAAATGTTGGAGAAGGAACATATACAAACATAGCTGAAATGGCAGTCCAAGCAAAAACTAAGGCTAATTTCAAACAAATAAGTTTAGTTATGCTATAATTTTCAATTTCAACTTCATTAAGATATTGAAATGCGAAATTTTGAACATTTATTTTGTGAAAACAAATAGTGGGCAAAGAGAACATAAGTAAATTGGGCCTTGGAAAGTAGAGCTACATAAAAGCAAAACTTGATAATATTCCAAACAAATCTCGAGAGCTGTCTGCTAAAATATCAAGTATCAAAACCAAGATAAAACAGTATTGAGATGAAAAGACATTGAAATGCTTCTTGAACTTAGTTAGATTCAATGTGCTTCTTGACGATATTGAGGGCAGTTGTATCCTCGCCATAGTCCTGAAACACCAAGCAATAAAACACATTAAGTAAATGACCAAATCAATTCAAAGAATTAAAGATTCCTCTTGAATTTAGACGTAAATACAATACCTTGACTACAAGGCATGAGCAGCCAACAACCTTCCTTGCATTACCCTCAGAGTCAATCTTGCAGAGCTGCAACAACATCAAGATTCAGCAAGGGAGCTCTTATAATTAAGGTATGTATATAGAGAGTGAGAAGATTAAGATAAAACTGCAGGACTTACACCAGCCCATTCACCGAGGGTCTTGGCACTTGGAACAGTAAGCAAGTTGATGTTGTGATCAGCGCAGAGAGCCTTGACAAGCTTGACGTAATCGGGCTGGTTGCAGTCTTCAGCCAAGACACAGAGCTGAGCAACACGCTTCTCAATAAGCTTAGCGCTCTCATGGAGACCACGAACAACACCACCGTGTGCACGAGCTTTCCTAAGAGTCAGCTCCAATGCAGTCAACAAGTCCATGTCCTCTGGGATTATAGCCGCTGGCTCAGCAACGGGAGGAACAACAACGGGAGCAGCAGCCTCATCACTGAATAATAAAAACAGTAATAAGGATTCAGACAAACAAAGCATATAATGTATCTCGCAAGTTCCTACTATAGAAACAGGAAGTTTAATTCAAACAATTAAAATGATAATTATACAATAAGTTTATGAACGACCAGAATACAATGCAGCTCTAATTCAAGTAAGACAATCTATTAAAATTATAGAGTTATCAAGGGCAACAACATTAGCATCAATGAAGCAAGAATACATTTGATTCAGAAAGATAGAGCTCCATAAAACATCAAACGCGAGAATAATTCCTAGTAAATAAGAAATAGAGATGGATGATCGTGACGTTAGCTAGTTAACACTGGTCCCGCATATCAGAAAATGTAGCATAACATCAACAGCAAAAAGAAGCTTACCCCGACATGTTGTGTCTTAAAATGAACTTCCGAAAAAAACTTGAGTCTGCCAAAATAAACCAAAACAAAATAAATAATACTGAGGCGTACGACATGGTCAAGACTACATGTCCGGAATGTACAGCGTTCGAGGAGCTGAATGAAAATAGAAAAGAGAGACTAACCTCAGAGACGATGACGGCTGCAGCGGAAAGGATGAGGAAGAAATTGGAAAAGAAGTTATATGCTAGTTACATAAAACCCTAATTTCACCAGAATTACATCTTAACAGATCGTTGCGGATCCAGACCCAGTATTTGGGCTTTTATCGGCCCATTTAAATGGGGTTTTCTTAATATTTTTGTTTTTCTATTTACCAGTTTCTAGTCTTCCAGATTGTGTGATATTGCAACAGTGCAACACCATGGTGTAGCAGAACAAATAAACATATGAATGCTTTTTATGATTCTTGTGTATCATACTCAGTTTCAAGCACTTATTCCTAGTGCAAATAGCAAATAGCTTAACCATTAACAACTATATAAAAAGATTGACCATAAACTATAGTTTAATATTTTTGTTGAGGTTTGTTATAGATATTTTGCTGGGGAAGGCGGAGAATATAATCAGTAGATCGAATTTTCTTCAACTCTTGGCAAAATAATAAATCGAATTCACCCTTTGCTTGTTGTTTAAAAACCTCTCCCTTTATTTCTGGTTCATCTGAATCTATTTTGTTTTCTGTGTGCCGCAAGTTTTCTTGTTTACAACTTCCACACGCAACTTAACCCCTAATTTGATAATCCCCTATATATTATTTGAGAAGCATTGCAACATTTTTTTGTAGCCATGTGTCATCACTAGAATGATTCTTAGAATCCTTAGAGAAATAGGTTGGTCCATCTAAATATATAATAAACTTTTTATTAAACCATAATAAATACATTATTAATGTGCTTCATTATTTCCTTAAATAAGATTACGGAATTGCCTAATATGGCTAAAATATATATGACAATTAATGATTTTGAATAATAAAGATTTGATAAAAATAAGTGTGTATTATAATTATATTTGTTTAATTTTAAACTATTAAAATAAATTAAACAATCATAGTAACCATATAAAAATTAAAAAAAATTATATATATATATATATATATTATATTTTTAATTTTTAAAAACGAGTATAAATTACTAAAACTGTTAAAAGTTTCACATTCAAATATTGTGATCTATGATTTAAAACTTTTGTTATGACATGATACAAATAATTAAAAAATAATATAAGTTGAAAGTCTCATTTAATAAGTATCAAAAAATAGATATATAAATATATGTATCATTTTAAATTAAACTATATGCCATATAAAAATACATAAATATCTTAATTTTGAAATTTACTTTGAACATTTTTTGATAAAAATTTTGAAAAAATATTGATAACTTAATTTTTTAAAATATTATAAATTACTTAAACCATTAATCCCATAATGAAAATTTTGTTATCATTAATTTAGACTTTTTACTATAACATATACAAATGACAAAAAAAAGAGCAAAAAACATCATCTAATAAATATTAATATTAAAATATATCATATATATGTTACTATCATTTAAATTTAATTATATATCTTATTAAATAGAAAAAATATTTTTTCGATTTATAAAATTTATTTATATGTTCGCATCAATTTAATTATATAAGTAGTAGATAATGACTTTTTTAATTATTCAATATATATTTATTATTTTATAATATGTTATAAACATATAATATATAAAATAATTTATATATATAATGTTCATTCCGCGCAAGGCGCGGATCTTAACCTAGTCTTTTATTATTACTTTGTTAAAATTTAGTTCTTAGGGCTCTCCTTCCTATTCTAAGAAGAAACCTAAAGATTCAAAAAATGATGTACTGCCTGAATGTTAATAATTTCTAAGGCCAAAATAAGATTACCTTCCCCCCCCCCCCCCCCCCACAAACTTATAGAACATGAAACAAGAAGCATAAAACAGAACATTGCTAATAAAAACATTGGATAACTAGCTGTTCGAAATCTTTCAAAGACACAAGTTAAAGAGCTAAGTCTGGTGGTTACATAGAGCATATAAGTATCTTCATTATTTTACATCACTTGAGCTCCTTGATTCTAAGTTATTTTAAAAGACTTGAAGCTTAACCCATTCCTTCTACTTCCTCCTTCCTGCAACCAAAAAAGTACAAGACCATTGGATTCTTCAGAACAAAACCAAGACCAAATCCGAATTAGACTTCTTCAACCGGATTCAACAAATTAAATACTGTCCCTGCTCTAATTTGTTACAAGAATTTTTTTCTCTTAACCATTATAAACCCTTCTACAAGGTTCTCACTCTTCAGGTTATGGAGTGTTTTGTTAGTTTAACTCAGCACATAACATATATACAAGAGACCTGTGTCAACTGAAGATAATAGACCATACCTTCAGGTTCTTTTGCGTTTCACAGGTTTCATATCGTTGGAAATGAAACTAATCACTTCCTTCAATGTTGCTTTCCTTCCTGCTTCGAAATTCCAAAGTTCTGGGGTGCTGTATCGACCACTTGGATTATACTCATTCATTTCCTCCAGAGCTGTTTTAACAGCGTTGTGCACCTCTTCTCCCCACTCTCCTTTAAGCTTCTTCAGCTTCTCATCCTCTTCGTCTACCACTTCCTGTAACCATCCAACACCATTACTTGCTGAACTTAACAAAACAGTTATGCGAAACATATTGGATAAAAGTACCAACATTCACATAATCACTGGTTTCTCCTATATATTTAACTGGTAAGAAAAACAACACATTTCTCAAAGCCATCATGGCGTCAGATAGTGGGAAAGAACATACAATTGCTTTGTCCCCGGTTCCTTCACGTTTGAACGGTTGCCATGTTGAATCATTGATGTTCTTCTGCCATGTGGAGCAAAGGGTAACACCTTCAACCATGGCTTCATCCGCAGAATATCTCTTCTTGCAAGCATTCAAGAAGGGCTCCAAGTTCTCAAGTTCTCCCATCCTCTTTACCCCGATATCAGATTCGGCACCCAACAACCCTGTCAAACGCTGAAGAAAAAAAAGAGAATTCACTCAGAGCTTAAACAACATAATAGGTCCGAATGGGAAAAATGCAAGTGTATGTACCGCAATTAATGTTTTCCGAGCTGCTTGAATCTCGAAATTGCTTTGACGTTCTTTTGTCATGAGGTCTGAATTCATCTGCTCTAGCTGTTCTAAGTCAGACTTCCTGTCCTCCAGTTTATCATTCATCTCCTTCATTGTCTGCTTGACCGCCTCATCATCAGCATCCCCCAAATGCTTCATCACTTGTAATTTGCCTTTCAGCTCCTGAATCTCCATTTCCAGTGTCTGTTTGGTGTCTAGCTGTGTCTTAAGCTCAAGGATCTTGCTCATTGCCTCATCTTTTTGCCTCTGGATTTTAATAAAAGGAGAGAATTTCAAACTCAAGACACAAATGAGGAAAGTTTTTTCTCCCCTTTGTTATACAGTTTGAGTTGTGTACCTTATGCTCTTCCACAAGCCTCAAAACGTTCTGGTCAGCCTTCTCCTGCTCATGAGAGGCTAACTTGAGGGAAATGTTCATAGCATCATTCTGCCAAACCAATAAAATAGAAATCATTATTAGTAGCTCGGAAAACATTGATCTATACATATGCACAGACGAATTGTTTCCTGAATATGACAGTGACTATGGACTGATTATTACCTTTTTCTTCTCTTCATCCAACTTTTGTCTCTCCAGTTCAGTAAGTGCTTCCTTTTTCTCCAACTCTTTGGACCAGTTCTTTAGTCTCAGCATCTTTGCTTCCAGTTCATTGCTTAGCCTCTCTTTATCTTCTAGGATCTTCTGGATACTGCGCATCGACATCTGATGCATCTTCTTTGTTTCTGAGGAGATAAATTAGAGACAATAATCAGACACCCTAAAACATGCTAGATGAATGATAAACATATTAGCTTTTTTCAGTTAAAAACCTTCTGCATAAGCTTCCTCCAAGTTTTTCTTCTGGTCCTTGACCCTCTTCAGTAACATAGCCGTCTCGTTGTAACTGTACTGAACCTTGTTCAGATCCTCATTAGTCATATCAATCATACTCGAAAGTTCTTCAAGAACACTGTTTCTATCCTCCGCTTTTTCTTGAGAAATATCTGAAACGGTTCTTAGCTTCCCCTCCTTGGAGAGGTACTCACCTATTACCCCTTCAGAGTTATAGTCTTCCGCACGTGCGCACCATCCATAAGCCTTGGACTCTGACTCTCCCCTCTTCTCTACCCACTCCTTTTTGCTGCAGCCTTCCCTCTCAAACTCCTTCTCAAGCTCCGTCGCACTCACAAACCCACTCCAGTCGCTGTTAAACTCAGCAACAACCCCAACAACACAATCTTGTTCGATCCAAAACACATTCACATCAACAGGCTTGAACCTAGAAAGACGCTTCAACCAATACGCCGAATCGAGCAGACCCTCCTTGTCATCATCAGTTTCTTTCAAAGGATTCATCACAATCCCCATCCATGGCCAGACGTAAACATCACCAGGCTTTGGTTCTGACTCGTTTGACAGAGGGAGATAAGGACGTGGAAGACCTTCTGCATGATCACCAGCAAGCTCGGTCTCTAAGTACTTAGCTAAGGCGAGATGATTAGCCTTCTGTTTAGCGCTTCTGCTTACGGATCCTTTGGAAACACCAGAGGCGTGTGCGATCAGCTCCTTGTATTTGTAGTCTTGCTTCTTCTTGCCTGAACAAAAGGGGCATCTCAGCGTTCCGTTTACTTTAACCTTGTACTGCCCGGTTTGGAGTTTCAGGTAGGGTTTTTGGGAGTAGTCATCGATCTCTGACTCGCTGATCTCGGACTCTTCATCAGGTGGAGGTTGAACATCCATCTTACCTGCTTTTGAGATAAGAAGCAATCAAGAGGATGGATGACTTATTCACCCAAAAAAAAGATTAAAAAATTCTAAAAAAGCGAATCACTTTTATAAGAAAGAAAACTTCACAGGATAGTTCATGCAGCAAAGGTTTGCTCAGATCATTCTGAAGATTGAAGCTAACGGAAAAGCCCCAAATAGACTCAATTTCCTAGGAAAATGAGTTCGCTAATATCAAAATCACAGGAGCAAGCATCATTATACAGAGTCTGCTACGGGATCCGCACGTGCACGATAAGTAACCTAACGAAAAATGCGAAGGATCTACAGAGTTAAAGCGTTAAAAGCACGAAAGTTCATTAGGAGATTTCGCTATGAAGACAGTGCGTAGAGAAAACTGGAGCTTACTCGCGACGGGGGAAGAGATGAGAACACGGCTGAAAGTGAAGAGAGTGAGGACTGAGGGATACGAAAAGTTAGGGCTCAAAAGTGAAGGGAGAGGGATTTATAACGATGAAAATAGATAAAACTAATGTCAAGAGTGGGGTTCGAACCCACGCCCTTTCGGACCAGTACCTGAAACTGGCGCCTTAGACCACTCGGCCATCTTGACTCTTGTTTACATGTTAATGATCCAGTTTATAGATCTAAACTTAGTGTAGGGTGAAAAACACTGGATCATAGCCCCCTAATCATCGCCATTCTCGAATTAAATTACTGATTACGCAAAACGGAGCCTGTTTGCCTCCGAACCAACTCTCTTCTTCTTCTTCCTTCTCTCCATCAGATCCGTTCTTCCTTCCCTCGTTATCGAACCAATTGGATCGCGAGTTGAAGGTTCGGTTACGAGGAGGAAGAAAGGTTATTCTTTGATCTGATTTTACAAAGGAGAGTTTTTGACTAATTGATACCATGGACGTTCCTAGCTCTTGGGATGCTTTACGTAAACAGGTAATTTTCTCGCGTGTCTATGATTCGTAGCTTCTGGGTAGCGAGTGAATCGATATTCTTCTTCTGGGTTTTAATCAATTTGGGGAATTGTTAGCCATAACTTGTGGGCTCAATCTTAAAGATGAGATTTTTATTCTATTGGATCTAGCTGTGACGTTAATGATAAACTTTAAAGGAAGATGCTTTGTGTTTTCTGCGTTTTGATTTTGGACAGGCTAGAAAGATTGAAGCTCAGCTTGACGAGCAGATGCATTCATATCGCAGACTTGTTTCGACCAAGGCGCTGATAAAGTCAGATGGTGCAGAGAGTGACCTTGAAGCTGGGATTGACTTACT
Organism: Brassica napus; assembly: GCF_020379485.1. Taxonomy (NCBI): domain Eukaryota; kingdom Viridiplantae; phylum Streptophyta; class Magnoliopsida; order Brassicales; family Brassicaceae; genus Brassica; species Brassica napus. The sequence goes on from NC_063442.1 coordinate 41,279,648, forward strand.
GCTAAGGCAACTGCAGCAAGTTAATGCGCAGATGCAAGCTTGGGTTTCTTCAGGTGGGTCAGAGATGGTCTCACATACTTTAACTCGTCATCAGGAGATCCTTCAGGATCTGACACAGGTATGATCCTTAGATAATTATTTAATCTCTTAAGCTTGGGTTGATGAGGTTCTGATTACAATGCAATGAATGTTGGACTAGTTTAGGACTTAGCCTTTGTTGTGGAATGAGCCTTGTTCATGTATGTATGACTTATTCAAAATGCAGGAGTTTTACCGACACCGATCAAGTCTTAGAGCTAAACAAGAACATGCTTCACTTCTTGAGGACTTTAGAGAATTTGATCGGACTAGGTTAGACTTAGAAGATGGAGATGGCTCTACGGAACAAGCTCTTCTCAAAGAAAACGTGGGAATCAACCGCAATGCAGCTCAGGTAAATAAAATCCTTGTTAGACTATGCAGATGTATCATACATTAAGATGTGGTTTATCAGTTTAGTTGAAGACCACCATAGCTCATGTGAACTTATTGTATATAAACGGTGCAGATGGATGGTGTCATTTCACAAGCTCAGGCAACACTTGGTACACTCGTGTTTCAGCGTTCAACTTTTGGAGGCATCAACTCTAAGCTTAGCAATGTCACCAGCCGTCTACCCACGGTACAAAGAGCTTTCCTTTCTCTTATTTGCAAACTCTCTTTGCTCTTTACTTTCTTTTTGTGTGGATATCATATGTATACCTCACTCTGCAATGCCATGGTTAAACCCACTCTGCAGGTGAACACTATTCTGTCAGCGATAAAGAGGAAAAAGTCAATGGATACAATCATTCTTTCACTAGTTGCGGCTGTATGCACATTTCTCATATTCATCTACTGGTTAACCAAGTAAAAATTTTCAATTCATCTTTCTGTTGGGCCACGTCTGGTTTTCCCATGATGTTAATTTGTTATGTGATCATCCATCGGTGTTCTAGTAAAGAATCTAAAGATAAAAAAAACATAAATATTTTGTGTACAGCAAAACTTCATTCCTATGTTTTGCAGTTTTGACGAGCTTATACAACCATCTGTTTCTTTCATCTGATACTGGATTTTTGGCTCTGTAGCAGTGTTGTTGCTTTGAGAATGATACAAATATTTGAAATCAATCTGGCTTCAATAAAACTCTAATCATAAATGATTCATACTGTTACACCAATCTAACCTAATACTCGCATTCATCTTATTGCTTAAGAATGTGACAAGGAGAAGACATGATCTCTAAAGTCTCACTATCACCGTCCTTTGAGATGTTGACAATGAAGTCAATGACAAGCTTAACATTAAACATGGTTGCTTCTTCCTTCTCAAGCTAATCCACTGTCCCCCTGTGCAAATGGACCGAACCTGCCATCAGGCTGCTATTTCGTATGAAAACAAGTAGACAGATCATCATCAGACAGTGTCTGATGGTTATAAATGGTCTGAATGCGTGTAGAAGAGAGAGACATCTGATTTCATTCATTATACAGAAGTATTCAAGCACTTTCATTGGTTGCTAATAGAACTGGATATAATATTTCAAACATAATGTATTTCCCTCTATTGAAGTTAATCATATGTAACAAAAATCATATAATGTGTCTTTTTGAAGTTTGAAGGATGAAAACTCAAATAAAACTGTGCTGAATCAGTTTGTTGGCCCAACGATCCTGCAATCCAAACACACACACAGAGATTAGTCAGTCAATACCGAACTCAAACACAGACCTAAAGAGAGTTCGAGCTTAAACTGTGTGTTTGAAAAGATTACTTACTCAAGTGAATGATTTTCAGCTTTCAGGCTTGCTTTTCGCTAATCCACTCAACAAAACTGTCGAGAACCAATGGCCATGCAAGCTCTGGATTGTATTCTGTCATCTCCGGGAAACTTATCTGTATAAACACGTCTACTTAGTTGATGAAACTGCCAAGCAGGGAAATAGAAAGAGTTAGGAAACATACCTCATTGCAGAACCTGTAAAAGCCCATCCACTGATCCATGTTTATGACTTTGTAGTCGTTTTGGATCTGTGAAACAAAAACCATATGATGCTAAGATTGCAAATAAAAACATTCTGGACATGAAAAAAAAGATGTTATTTTAAAGTGATGAAGACCTTTAAATACTCGACAAAGTAGTCAACTTGGGCTCGGAAAGTAGATCCCATGACGATATCTAGGAGTTGACATATAGTCTCTATGTCTATGCTCTTCTGTTTTTCCTCTGCATTCAACAATAAACAAAGATCATACAATGATACAAAAGCCGTGAATTACAAATATCTCATGGAAAAGCTGAAGTTAATCTTACCTGTTAAGCAATAGCGGAAGGCATAAGCATAGAAATCTGCAAAATTTGATTGCCTTCTGACCTTAAAGAGATTAAAAAAAAACAAGGAAGAAAAGCTTAGCATGACTCAATGCTCAGAAGACGTCAACCAAACAATATATGACAAAATGAAACGAAAGAATAGAACTTTGAACCTCTTTCTCAAGCTCGGGAAGGGCTTTCTTCAGTTTACTAAGTGTATCAGCTCTTAAAGCTTTAAGACCTCTTCTCCACTCCTCCTACGGATGCACAGTACGTTAATAAACAAAAAGGAAAAAGAACCAAACTCAAATCGAGTAACAGAGAAAGTGATCTCACCTGCGTAAAGTAACCTTGTTTCTCAGCTTTCATTTTCCTGCAATGCAAGAAGAGTAAATGAAATATTGCTAAAAGAAAAAGAAAAAGAGATGTATTTAGAAAGTTTTGATGGATGGATGGATGATAGTAATAAGTACCAAGCAAGCATCAAGATTCTGATATCAGTATGAGGGACTTGCAGATTGGAGCATAGCTCCTCTATTCCTTCAGGACTGTTCAAGTAACATACCAAAACATATCAGAAGCAATGAATGTTATGGCGGGAAGTGGATATAACAGAAACGAACTAACTTCTTACACTCAATGGCACGCACACTAGGAAGAAACCGAGCTTGAAAAGATCAAAATAGAAACTTACTCAATTAGATTGGAAGAAGTGTTGGCGTATTGATTAAACAAATGGTCTATTCGATCCATCTCTTTACTCGTCGCCTTACTCGGACCTGAACCATTAACAAAAAGTCATAACAAAGCAGAAAAAGTTGATTCGAAAAGTGAAGTCTTTGGAAGTGTTTCACTTGTTTCAAAAGGATTCATCTTTAATCATTAATCAGCACACATCACAAAGAAATCAACTTTTCAGCATAATTAAACATAAATAAACCCCTAGGAAGGAAGATTCCGTTAAATTGATCGGGAAAGATAGAGGGAGAGGGAGAGAGGAACCTGAGCGAAAGAGATCCGTGGTGGAAGATGTGATTGAATCAGATTTCTTCTTCGATGCTGCAGAAGAACGACGCATCTGTAAAGAGAGAAAGAGGGAGAGAATTAGAGAAGAAGAAGTAATAAATAAGCAGAGAACACACAGAAGAGGAAAGAGTACCACCACGAACGAAAGCTTCTAGATGAGGAAAAGAAATCTGAGCTACAGACGATTAGTACCGCAACCTTTTTATATGTATCTACCCTATGTATTTTTATCGTATGTATATACAAAAAAAATCAAGAAAAATAAAAAAAGGTACATATACACACTTTTTATATTATTTTTATTTATTCTTTTTAGTTTTCTTACTTGCAATTTATTTGCAAGAATCAAGGTGTATACATGCTACTGTAATCGAGATGTATACATGTTATTGTGTTCTTTTTTTTTTTTTTGGAACAAATATGTTATTGTGTTCATGTTTGTTTACATTACAATTTACAAATACCTGAAGATGTCTCTGCTTCTACTATAGATGGAGTTCAATGTCACTGAATCCTCTCTGAATTACCTGACAAAATGGTCTAGCTGCGTTACTGGTCAGGAAAAGGGTTTTTGGTTCCATCTCTGACACTTCAATGCTCTCAAGTAATCAGGATTAAAACTACTGTCAAGAATCAAGATTAGCTAGGTCCAGTTTTTGCTATTGGTTGGTTCAGTTTGGGGAATAGTTGACGAGAGAGAAAAGACCACACTTTCAAATGCCACAGTAATATTTGCTATGTAGGCTCTCTTAATGATCCAACTACAGACTGATGAGTTTGAACTTCGTTTTATTTGTCTTGTGGTTCTTTCACTTTCTAGGACAAAGATGGTAGCTTCAGGAGCATTTTTTGCATATGTGTTTTCTTCAGTTTGTTCTATGCATTACATTTTATATTTTACTGTCGCATATTATTCCCCAACCAAAACCTCAGGCCATGTCAAAGTGCAACTAGCCAACAACTTGCACCATCTCTTCCTTATGCTTTGTTGCATTGCAAAGTGCAAACACCATAGAAGCACTAAAACCCTTTTAGACTTTGGATATTTATGGGTATATTCTTGTACAGTCTTGGCTTATATCGAGCTATTTGAGCTTTTGTATGATAGTTATTTATCCTAGTCAAGACACAGTGTAAAAGAGTCTTTAGTTTTCCTCTGGACATATCTTCCCAACATCATTTCATTTGAATCCACTCATTATAGTGACTGAAGCTGTGTTCGTTTCTTAGCCGTAAGACGCAGCGGCAGCGACCAAAGATTAAACGGGAATCACATCAACACACAACACCCATGACCGCAGCGGCGATTAACAACACGCAACACCGATGACGCAGGGGCAGTAGAAGGGATTAACAACACGCAACACCGATGACGCAGGGGCAGTAGAAGGGATGCTGAAAATTTTAGCGGCACCGGCGTCTCGTTTTTTCTGTCTCCGAAAATCGTTGGCGGTTACTTTAACTTCAGTTTCTATTATTTTGATCATCATCACCGTGCTTTTTCTTGCCGCAGCGGGAGCGTCTTGCGGTTAACAAACGAACACGGCTTGATACAGTTTGGAATGGTACTTGATTAGCTTCTGTGACTAAATCATCTGAAGAAAACAGTTATGAATAAAGTACACTTTTATAACAACTACATTGAAAGTCAACGTTTTGAAGGAAGATAAACATGGATTGAATGAGCAAACGCATTCAATTACAACAGTGGCACATAATTCTAGATTTTCTCTCTGCCATTGAAGTGTGTGATGATGATAATACTCATCTTCCTCTCAGCATTTACTTCTCCTACCTACATTTCCCATGAGATGAATACACATTATTCTTAATTATATTATTTGTTTTAAAAGAGCCAAAATGGACTATATTAAGCTCTCTATCAAATAAAGAAGAAAAGATCAAGCAAAGTAAAACAGAAAAGAAGGATGAGAACAAAACAACTTGTTGTCGTTGGATTTTTGTTTTCACTACTCCTTTTGGTCGACTCTCACACAACTGAGTCAATATCAGATCATGAAGAGAACGCAAACGCAAAAGCTGTAACCGTAAAGGATCATAAGCAGATAAACAGAGGAAGACGCAGTGGTAGCGGTCAGAATCGTGGACGCAGAAGCTGCGATCCACTCTTCCAATACTTATTCGGAATCTGTGGCCGTTGGCCTTTTCCTACAACACCTTCACCGGATAACCCTTTCCTCCCTTTTCAACCACCACGCCAGCCACCGCGTCCAAGACCACGTCCACCGCCGTTGGTTCCATCTCCACCACCACCGCGTGCACCATCACGTCCAAGACCGCGTCCAAGGCCAACTCCACCGCCTTTAGTTCCATCACCACCTCCACCACCCCCTACGCCTCTTGTTCCTTCACCTCCTCCTCCCTCTCCACCACCTATTTTCATATTCCCTTCGCCGCCGCCACCAGTACTAGCGTTCCCGCCACCGTTGGTTCCATCTCCTCCGCCGCCACAACCACCGCCATTATGGCTGCCACCACCCGTGTTCACTCTACCACCGCCATTGGATGAGTTTCCACCTATGCCACCAATAATTTGGGTGCCTCCTCTGGATGTTCCCGGTCAATCATCGCCAGCGGAGGACTTTGATCTGATAACTCCTTAGTTAATGGAATCCCCTACGTTGTAACACAAAGTCATGTTCTGTTTACTTCTCTAGCTTGTAAGATTACTAAATAAGTATGCAATGTAACGTAACGATTTTGATTTCCTCTAAAATCTATAGTTTCGTGAGTACGTCTCATCTCATGTTTCATAATCTAATGGGCTGGACTTAGAGGGATTAGAGAAACAGGCCCAATAAGTGAGTAAGGCCGTTCGAGATTTGGTTGGTAAAGGTGTAACTTTAATGTAGTGGGTCAGGTTGTTTTCTATGATGTAATAACGAGGAGCAGCTGAAGCAACGGCGTGGGATAAGTATAACAATTCTCGAAGTGAAGACTCGACTCTAATTCAATGCGTCTTTCTTCGAGCAGAGCAGAATCAAAAAACTAACGCCACGTTCTGCTTATTAGCATTTATTTACTTTCTTCTACTCTCTTCCTTACCTTTTGTTTGTTCATATCTGCGTAATAACTCCTCAATGCACACTATATCTCCACGTTCGATTCTTGCAGAGGGCGTGTAATTTATTTAACCAGTTTTGACCTGACCGGTTCTGTAGACCATGGTTTTATATGGTTTAGTTTCGGTCCGGTCGTTCCCATTGTTCACCTGGCCGGTTTGTAGAAGAAAAGGAAACATTGCCAGACCGGTTTTATATGTGACTTCGCCTCAATCCAACCATGAACCAACATGATTTCAGTTGATTTATAGATGTAATAAATAACTTCAACTCGTAACCAAATCTGTTATGCTGCTCAAAGTGGAGCTTACAATTACTAAAGTTGCTTATGCGTTTCATGTTGACTCTAAAATGGAATAGCTCTAATGCTTTGAAAGATTGATACTACTACATCACAAACAAACATAGTTCTGTCTATATTCACTTCAATGTTCTTTGAGTAGAGAGGCTGTGTGTGGGCTGGATAACACTCACCTCATGGCTCTAAATTATTGAGTCAGGTTTACTTATTGCTCTTTTGTATTGGATTGTGTAACCACATAAATATTCTCTTTATTATCAAAACTATTAATTGAAACCTTACAAAACTGAGGTCTTAGGTAGTGACAAACGTAAAAATGCCAAAAAAAAATTCAACATAATCAATCATCAAAGATTCGACTATAAATATATGTACATGCGTAGTTTAGTTCTTGCATGTCTTAGGGAGAAATAAAAAGAAAAGAGATGAAAGGACTTATTATAATATGTGTAGTTACATTCCTTTTGATTAGTGTTTCAATAACAGAATCAATAGAGAATCAACATAGACACAAAGGCAAAGACAAGCAAGGTTTGGTTAGAAGACACAGAAGAGCCAAAAGCAGAAGAAGAAGCTCAAGCAGAAACGGTGAAGCATTTGCAACTCAATGCGATGTGTTTTTCCGGTGTGTATTCGGCACATGCGGTCAATGGAATTTCCCTATAGTTCCTTGTCCTCAAAACCCTTTCTTGCCTCCTCCTCCTCCGGTGGTTACTCCGGTGGTTATACCACCACCAACTCCTTGTGTTAATTGTGTACAACCATCACCACCACCTCCAATACCGGTTCCTTGCCCACCACCACCATCACCGCCACCGCCAATCCCGGTTCCTTGTCCACCTCCACCATCACCACCTCCTCCTGCGCCTTGCATTACTTGTGTCACAGCTCCAGCACCGCTTCCTCCGGTGCCTTGCGTTACTTGTGTCACAGCTCCAGCACCGCCTCCTCCTCAACCGTGTATTGTTTGTACCACAGCACCGGCTCAACCTCCACCAGTAGCTTGTCCACCGCCACCATTACCGCCGGTTATCCCTTTTGTCCCTACACCAATTATACTCCCTCCATTACCACCTTTATTCCCAGTTATGTCACCACCAGCAACGCCTACGCCAGTACCAATCCTACCTCCACCTACTCCACTGCTACCTCTTCCTCCACCTACTCCGGTGCTACCTCTTCCTCCACCTACTCCGGTGCTACCTCTTCCTCCACCTTCTGCGCCTCTTCCGCCACCGTTATCTTCCTCTATTCCATCACCATCCCTTCCATTAGTATTATCTCCCCCACCACCACTACCTGGCGGCTCGGTTTCACAGCCACCGTTTATGATGACGCCAACTCCTGTATTAGGCGGCGGTGCTCCGGGATTCATCGATATACCTCCGCCGGTGCAAGACCTCCCTCCTATTTTACCTCCACCGGTTCAAGACCTCCCTTCAATATTGCCTCCACCGGTTCAAGACCTTCCTTCCATGCTTCCTCCACCGGCTCAAGACCTTCCTTCCATGCTTCCTCCACCGGCTCAAGACCTTCCTTCAATGTTTCCTCCACCGGCTCAAGAGCTCCCGCCAGTTTTGCCTCCACCCGTTCAAGACTTTCCACAGATTTTACCTCCACCGGTTCAAGAATTTCCGCCGATTCTACCACCACCGGTTCAAGAGTTCCCACCGGTTTTCTCAACACCACCAATCCTACAAGATCCACCAACAGAACCAATATTCTCCACGCCACCAGCTCTTGGAGAATTACCACCGCAAGCTCCCGTCTTCACCACGCCCCCAGAAGTAACGAATCCATGGCTACCGCCAGAGCAACCGCCGGTTACGTCCATACCAACCATACCGGAAAATCCATATCCAAACCCGGACATGGGTTCAAATCAGCTTCCTCCACCCTCTTGGGATTCACCACCATCTAATCGTTAACTTTCTATAAAATCTTCAAATTCTCTTCTTTTTTTTGTTAAATGATAAATATGTAACGTAATCTACACGTAATAAGCAGCAATGACGCATTGTAACAAATCTATGGTTATGATTTGCATTTCAATGAGTTTATAATCAGATTAAGCTCATCGTTGCCTCTAAAGGAGAGAATCCACGTGTCATATCCAAATTTGTCTCGTAAATTAGAAAATAAATATTTGCAAGAAAAAGACAAGCATGGATGATGTGGATATGGTGAATTTGTTTCTGACTTCTCATTGGTTAGAAATCTATCCACGACAGCCTCTGAGATTTCGTTAATAGATTCTCTATCATCATATCCACATTGTCCCTCTCTAAAGCTCCTCCCTTTGATTCTCTTTTGCTCCATAAAAACAGAGAGAACAAACAAAAAACCAGAGGAGACGTATTAGAGATCTCATGGCGATGGCGGCAGTAACCGGAGCTGTGCTCAGTGGGCTTGGTTCTTCGTTCCTCTCCGGAGGCAAGAGGAGTATCACCGCTTTGGGAAGCGGCGTAGGTACTGGAGCTGCGAGAGTTGGCCGGAAAACTCTGATTGTCGCTGCTGCTGCTGCTCAGCCGAAGAAATCGTGGATCCCCGCCGTTAAAGGTGGCGGCAACTTCCTCGACCCTGAATGGCTCGATGGCTCGTAAGTCTATAAACTCAAATCTCTCTTGTTACTAGCAATGATTAGTCTGAGTCTCGTGACGGTTCGGAACTATAGTTAGTAAAACGAGTCTTAAAGGAGTCGCCTTTACGCAATATCTGAGTCATTTGTGAATGGGTTTTCGCAGGCTACCCGGAGATTTCGGGTTTGACCCGTTGGGTTTAGGAAAGGACCCGGCTTTTCTTAAATGGTACAGAGAAGCAGAGCTGATCCACGGACGATGGGCGATGGCAGCGGTTCTTGGGATCTTCGTTGGTCAGGCATGGAGCGGCGTGCCATGGTTCGAAGCCGGAGCTGATCCACGTGCCATCGCACCGTTCTCTTTCGGGTCGCTTCTCGGGACACAGTTGCTTCTCATGGGTTGGGTGGAGAGCAAACGGTGGGTGGATTTCTTCAACCCGGATTCTCAGTCTGTTGAGTGGGCGACCCCGTGGTCGAGGACCGCTGAGAATTTCGCTAACTACACCGGAGATCAAGGGTATCCCGGAGGAAGATTCTTTGATCCGTTGGGACTCGCTGGGAAGACTCGTGACGGTGTTTATGAGCCGGACAGAGAGAAGCTGGAGCGGTTGAAGCTGGCGGAGATTAAGCACTCTAGGCTCGCTATGCTTGCAATGCTGATCTTTTACTTTGAAGCCGGGCAGGGGAAGTCACCTCTCGGTGCACTTGGTTTGTGAGAACTTTATGTCTTAGAGTCTGTAGATATAATTACTTTCTCCCAGAACATGATGCTGTTCTTCAAATATCATATCATTGCGTTAAAGTGACAAACAAATCATGAGTTCAGCTTGTGAACAATGTAAAATTATATCATGAAAAGGCTTATATATTAGTATATAACTCTATTATCAAATATAAATGAATAATGAAACAACAGAGAGTTGAGGGAGTTTCTTCACTAGAGAGTAAAATGCCTAACGGAGTTTGAACAGCTAAGTCTCAGTCCCAACAGGGTGTTGACCAAACCAAAAGAGTGTGAAAATAGAACCATGGGGGTTCCTAACGCAGAAAGCTTACTGATTGTAATTCGGGATCTTGTAATCCGGGGTATCACGAAGGCTGAGTTGTGACAGGACAAGGCAGTAAGAATCCCAGTCAGTTCGTCTTAGATATTTCAACAGCTTCTTCCGTTTCTGCACCATTGCTACAAGTCCCTTCCGCGAATGCTTGTCCTACGGTTATACAGTCACCGAGTATGACATTTAGGGATACAGAAGAATATTGGAAACAACTTGAGGAGTGTTACCTTTTTGTGCAGAGCAGAGGTCAAATGCTTGATTTTAGTAGTTAGCTGCGCCACTGCAAGGACAGTAGACCAGAGGCATCACAAGATAATCTAACCCAAACTCTGTCTCAGCAAATGTGATCCTTTTGATCGTTAAAGCCAGCATTCATCAGAGAACCACAATTTACCTTGCACGCGTGCAGAACCACAATCTGATTCCGACATCTTGAAATCTTCCCTGACTTTCGTGAGCTCAATTTTCATCTTCTCCGCAGATGACAGATTATCTGAGTGGAAGTACTTCGTAGACGCAGAGGCACATAAAAAAAACAGATCAATACCCACAGTTTAATCTAACGAACACAACAGAACATCATAGCATTGTTTTATAACATTAAACAAAAGAAGGAGAAAAAAAAGCCTTACAGTTTCAACTAGCTCATCTTTAGGAGGATAATGCTTGTACTCAGGAGTACCATCCCAATAGCCTAGAACGTCGAGATTCTGCACTGCAAGCATAGAAACCTCCTTAGATGACATAAATGCCATTTTCAACAGCAAAACATAGCTAAACCCTAAACCAAAAGATCTCAACTTTTCGAATAGTAAGCAAATACCAACAAGCTAGTATCGCAGAGTTAACCAATAACAAAGCTCAAAGCTTTCTATAAAACATTCGAAAACCAGAGCACAGGCAGAACATACGGGAAACAGCTTCGTTCTTGGCTTTATCATCCTCAAGTGTACCAATAACATTCCTGAGCACCGAGAAGTTCCAACGCTGATTCTTGACCTCTTTCTTTTCCACTTGCCTTAGCTTAACCAACCTCTCATTCAACTCCTCAAACGAGAACCACCCTTCTTCCTTCTTCCCCTCTGGCCTAAGCATCCTCAGCTTCTCACCCAATTCATCTTCCCTATACATCTTTAAATACTCCTCCGTTTCACCTTCCCCACCATTCCCATCCTCCATCTCTTTCCCGATCACTGACACATCCGAAGAACCAACGTTTCTTCTTCGTAATGACATTCCCGCCATCTCTGCGTTGGGCTGCGACTTCAAATTTTTCAAATTTTCCCGCAACTTACTCAAATCGACACCATGCCCTCTTGAGTCTGCTGCAACATTCTGCTTATAGAGCGCCTCGAAGGAAGTCGAAGGCGATTCGCTCTTCGGAGGAGGAGCGGCGGATCTACGCTGAAACTTGGCGAGGTTGATGCTTAAATCCTGTGACGACCCTCGCGATTGGTTATCGGAGAATCGGCTCCATCCGGGGTTCCGAGCTTGAGATGATTTACTCTTGAGAGTGGACTTGATGTCGGTGAAGGGAGAGGAGTAGGGAGAGTTCGCCGGAGACTGGGGAGGTTTCTCGACGGATGCGTTCGCCGCTTTGGGAGGTGGATCCGATGAGGAATTGGAGAAGAATCGAATCAAAGATGGGGTTGGTGGGAATCTGCGATAGCGTCTGGCGAGGAGAAGCGCCATGGTTTTTGGATGCTCTGTAGGGTTTAGGGGTTTGGGTTGAAGACGACGACGATCACAGATCTACAGTAATTGCGGTTTAATTGAATTCAAATGCCACGACTTTCCGGTTAAGTTTGGTTCAGGAAAACCGAATTTAATTCTTGAGAAAACCGAGATGACGTGTCTCGTGCACATTGTATTATCTTATGAAGGCCCATTTACTTGTAAAAAGGCCCATTAGTTTTTACTTTTTCTATTTCAAACCACGCGGTGACGATGAAGCCCTTTCCTTAACTTCAGTTGACTCTTTTAATTAAAAAGTCACCTACCATTTGATTGGAACTGTCCTCGTTTTGTTATAAACGTTAGATTTATCAAATTCTATATTCAGCTTATTCATGATTACAAGCTCAAATCTTATGCAAAAAAAAAACACATGTTAATAGTTGCCATCAAAAACTTTTTCCACAATATCTGCAATTACGAAATTTCCATACTGAGGATGAAAGTGATTCCAATAAGAAAGGCCTCACACGTCCACATAATTATCCCCAAACTGTATACTAGTGGATAAAAACCGAACCGTCACGCAAGCGGCTCGTATACACCAGACACGAAGCACAAAATAGTCCATGATGCCACGTAAGTATTCCTCTGGGTCCCACTTTAACCAAGAAAATAATAAAGACAAAAGTTTACAAAAGTACTATTTCAATCTATCTAACTGTGTGTGTGAAAACGTTCCGAATGTATGTATATATATAATCAATCCACTCATTAATATGCCACGGAGATTTTATTTTCTTCTTCTTCTCCACTTTTCGCCACCATTTCTCCTTCTCTCTCTCTCAAATAGGTGAAAAGTCCAAACCTAGGCTATGACCAACGGAGACTGGACTCGTGAGGCTATGTCCGACGATTCATTGGTGGCGGAGGCACTGATCTCCCTCCACCACGTTGAGCCGCCACCTCCTCCTGAGAAGAGCGGCGCGTCGGATCTCGAGCTGAAATGGACCGTGCGGCAGCGGAGGAGCAAGGCGACGAAGGGAGAGCATACACGTGCCAGTCCCTCTACGCCTCTTTCCTGGAGCGGCGCCACTTCTCTCAGCGGCGGTGGAGGTGTTGGCAACGGGGTCGCCGCCGTTGAGGAGTCCAGCTGCATCGTGAAATTGTCAGAGGCCGTTAGATCTAAGGTACCCCTTTGGTTTCTTTTTCAAAAAACTTTACGTTATTACTCTGTTTATGTGTTTGATGAATATAACCATCGGTGTACGTGGCCGGAAAAATAAACGCCGGTAGACTCTAGCCCACCTTAAGCCGTGTGGCGATATCCACTTTCACGTAATCTCTAGGTCTTCCTTTTTTTCCTCAACCACTACAATTGTTTGCCCATCTGTTTTCTCTTAGGGGCATATTCGTCATTTTGATCCGAATACAACCTTGCCCTTCTTCGATCTATACTGTTGCGTTGACCTTAACATCCATCACTACGTGACCGTACAACCGCATGTTCTTTCTAAACTCAAAATCTATCTTTTTGCTCTCTGCAATCTCAGTGTCAGTTTTGCTAGATACTCCACATCTAGAGAGTTTGCCTGTTTGGTTACCAAGTTCACGTCACGATGCTTCGTTATGACGAGATTGCCCCTTTGTCATTAAGGCTGTGAGAGGGTAATTAGGTCAATAAGCGGAGTTATTGCTGGCGTTATTTATAATACAGTATTTGCTTATACTTATGAGGAGGACCTGCCTCTTTTATGGGTTGAGAGGCGTTTTCGTGGCGAATTAGGTTTGGACTGCGTGTGTGTGTGTGTGTGGTGTAATCAGCTGCGGCGTAGCGCACAGTACACTCAACGTGGAAAAAGGGTCAAAAAACTTCTCCACGCGACACTTTGACTGCAATCCAGAACACCTTTGGTCAAAATATCATTCACTATTATAGTATTGGTGACAGCCTTGTGTATTTAGCTTTTTCTATATGTGTTAAGCTGCATTTATCTTACTAAAGTAGATGAAAGAACCCACAAAGTCGCCATTAGTAATTAAAAGAAAGAGATGGAACGTGATAGGGACAAATGGTTATGTGGATAATTTGTGACAATGTGTGGGGTTCTTGGCCAAGGGAAGACACGCGTAAAAGTCGTCCGAGTCACGCTCTAGTCACGTGATTCTATTCTTTCTTTTGAAGTTGGGGTGTGTCTCGATGTAAGGAGAAAAAGATGCACTTGTGTTCATATTTGCTTTTTTGGGTCTCTAAGTAGTTGACCAAGTACAAAGATTCCTTTGTTTGAATGGTTTCTTTACTGATTTAATTGTCTAAGATTTAGTGATTTGATTTAAATCTTTAAATAATTAGGGATATCTTGTAATGATCAACCACTTTATGCTTATGCTAATCCTTTATTTCATCGTATCATTAAGGATCTACTACACTTGCCATCTAGTTGAGAACCTGAAATTATGGATTCGAATTTACGATAAGAGTGGTCTAATGTGACGGTGGCTTGAACTTGATCTTTTGTTAGTATACGTTGTGAAAAGCCACTATCTGATCTTCTTAGTGTGTTTTCATGCAGATATCCCAAACTAGTGTAAAACCAACAACCCATTTCAAGAGATCAAGAAAGAAAAAGGTAAGCAAACCAAGGATAAAAATCTAGATTCCGATAAAATCACATTGTTATGTTTAATGTCTTAATCAATGTGGCTGTTAACAGACGCTTGCTGAACTTAAAGAGGAGGAGAGTTTACTCTTAAAAGAAAAGAAAGACCTGAAAAATGTAAAATTCCCTTTTCTCCATCTTCTTTTAACATCGTGTCCGAAGTCCAAATCTTTTATATGTCTACTTGTTTGGTGAATCAGGAACTCGCAAGTATTCGAAATTTGCTGAAGCAACAAAGAGCAAGAAACGAGTCATTAAAGAAACTCCAGGTTTAAATCAACCTACTAAACATGCACTGTTTTGCCTAGATATATATGTAAATAAATCTAATAACATATGGTATCTATGTGCAGGCTGCTGCTGAGACACAAAAGAATGATGATTCCTCGTTCTTGCTCCCTGACCTTAACATTCCTCTTGATAACAACACCCCGAGCTGATATATATAACTACAAAGCAGCCATCAAACATCAAATATTCTTTTGTTAGCCAGACGTTCTAGACTATGCATAACTGTAACTATATATGATATGGATAAGACTATATATAGATAATCATCGAAGAACAATGGATTCTGTTGACACAGTGGAGATGAGTTTGCTATTTTTTTCTTCTATCTCATAGATATTGATTCTTATGCTGTTGCAAGTTTTTGCCCTCTCTAATTCTTTCTCTTTCCCTCGCTCTGTTTCCCACTCTATTATGCTTATCATAAGATGAGATATAATTCAAGAATTATAAATTAAAGTATATATTACATAGATACATATCTTCTTTTATTGTTTTTTTTAAATTACATTTGAGTTTCCATCCTTTTGTAATGTACATTCTGATTCTCTATATTTATTTAGCTTTTTATTTTCATAAAACATCTATTGGTAATGTATGAGTTTGACGCAAAAGAAATTCTGCTTAGTTATTTTGGTAATTAGGTATTTTCTGCACCATTTGCAGTAATAAAATTTTTAAATTTAAATTATATTTAAAAATAAAATTTTATTACTATTTCATATTTGTTATTTTCTTACTAATATTTTAATATGGATTTATTTATTAAACATAAAATTAAGATAAATTTATTTTTTTCAATTATATTTAAGAATATTATATGTATATATTTAAAATTATAAACTTAGATAGATTTTTAATATATTTTTTTGGTTAAATATTTAAATTAAAATTAATAAAAAATGATATAAAAATTGTATAATTATCAAAAATTAAAACTAAATGGTATTATGTTTGGGCTGAGCAAGACGCATCACCTCTTTAGTGTTCAGCTGGGCCGTGTTACAAAACCTAGTATTTGATTTCATTTGTTCTTCTATTTTATGTTCACGCAAAGCTATTCGACTCTGCGCGTCGCAAACTCTTGATGACAGAGAGCTCCTGCAATCTGAGGTGATTTGTCTTTCGAAATTTTGATCTTTAGGTTTTCATTCTTATGGTTGACATGCTATACAACTTATGGTAGGCTCATTTTTACAATAATTATGAAAACCGATCAGTGAACGAAGCTGGTAGTGATGCATGCTCTAGAAACTCTTGTTTCCATTCTATCTCATCACGCGCTTTTCACAATGTATCCATGCCCTAGAAATATTTATAAGAGGAGATTGGACTAATCACACTTTAATGTATTTTTAATTGAGCTATAGAAGTCTTGAGTCTTGATGGGAAGTGAGCCTTTTCTTCTTCATAACGGAGAACCAGCCATGGCCACATATGACTGGAAAACTCAATTGTCATTTATTACGCGTCAGAAGATCGTCAACAAGATGTAAAGCGTACCAATCCATTATTATTTATTATATTATATTTTTTTTTTTGAATTGAATGTTAAATTGAACTAAAAAAAAAAAGACATTACATCAAGTGTTTTTCAAACATAAATCGCAACATTTTCGAACAATCTATTTATATCTTCGAACTTGATTAATATCCCTCTTTTTCCTATCCTCTAGTACCAAACCAAAAAGACATCCCTTCTCTATAGTCCTTGTCTCCTCTTCTTTGAACCACAGTGAACTGATTTCTCACATTCTTATCCAACCTCCTTATCATAACTTCTGCAGGCACTGTATCCTCTCCATGCCTTCGTCTATTTATTATATTATACATATCCTCTAGAGATAGAAGGGCATGTTAATATTAATGCTGTTATTTCCTTGATCAATAAGTTTATTCTTCTTACTTGATTTACTGCGCAGACTGGACACACTAAAGAAAGTCATTCCATTATCTGGACAAGAAGGAATCAACGAGCTTTGGGGAATTGCTGTTAGATTCGAGGAGAAAATTTTCAGGGGTGCTGCTAACCGGGTAATACTCACGTCCTTTCTTTGATTTAATATGGAGATTTTGTGTAGCATCAACATGTAAAAAGTTAACTTTTGTTACCTGTAAAGCTTAGGCCCCAATATATATGGGTATCTATTTCTTTTTGTTTCGACTTTCAGACTGATTACCTTCGGAAAATATCCCTCAAGATGTTGACCCTGGAGGGTAGACCGTATAATGCACCTGGCTCTTCCTCATCCATCCCTGCTGATAATAACACCCGGCCCTTGGAAGTGGATATGGGTAAATAACGTCCTTCTTGTAAGCTTGTTTTTTGGTGTGTTAATTTAATGCATTCTCCTTCTGTTATAGAAGTATTGGACTGAATGAATATTATTAGAGAGTATAATACAATATTTATACTGTGTACAAGAGGTATATACTAGGGATTACATAATGACTTAAACACCCTTATATACATATATCCTACACACCCCCTCAAGATGGAGGGAGTTTCATCACTCCAATCTTGGACATAACCTCATTGAATCGAGCTCGCGCTAAAGGTTTCGTGAGTGCGTCCGCCAGTTGATCCTTAGTAGAAACATGTTGAACGCGGAGAGCACCAGACTGGACATTATCTCGAACAAAGTGGAAATCAAGTGCAAGATGCTTCATTTTAGAGTGGAACACAGGATTAGCACTGAGATAAGTGGCCCCAACATTGTCACAATAAACTGCAGGAGTTGACGGCATCGTAACGCCAAGTTCATGAAGAAGGGAAGAGACCCAGCGAAGCTCAGAGGCAGTATTGGCAACTGAGCGATACTCGGCTTCAGTGGAAGAGCGAGCAACTCCTGTTTGCTTCTTGGAGCACCATGCGATGGGCGTAGAACCCATATAAACAATGTACGCATTTGTGGAAACAAAGTCATCTGTGTCCCCAGCCCAGTCCGCGTCTGAGAAGGCATGAAGATGTAGAGGAGAGTGTTTGCTGACGAAGACACCATGAGACAGAGTACCAGCAAGATAACGAAGTAAGCGTTTGGCGGCTTGCCAATGAGTATCGGTTGGTCGGTGCATATACTGAGACAGACGATTGACCGTATAAGCAATGTCAGGTCGAGTGTACGCCAAGTATTGGAGACTGCCAATCACCATCCGATATTCTTTAGGATCAGCCAGCGGAGTACCAGAGAGCAAAGAGAGCTTAGGTGTAGTGGCCTGAGGCGTAGAAACCGGTTTAGCATCCATCATATGCAGCTTTGTAAGGAGATCAATGATGTACTTTCTCTGCATCATATGAAGCCCTGTCCTCGTTCTTGTGACTTCGATGCCAAGAAAATAGTGTAGATCAGTGGGGTCTTTTAAGGAGAAGCGTGAGGCTAGTACATGTATGCATGCTGAAACCAAAGACAAGCTGCTCCCAGTTATGATGATGTCGTCGACGTAGACCAAGACATAAAGAATATGAGGACCATGAAGATAGATGAAGACAGACGTATCAGCACACGAGTTGTGACAACCCATTTGACACAAGAATGTTTTCAGTTCTTGATACCAAGCGCGCGGAGCCTGCTTGAGGCCGTACAACGCTTTCTTCAATGTGCAAACATGGTGTGGGCGGTCCGGGTCAACAAAGCCAGGGGGTTGTGAGACGTATACTTCTTCCTGTAGAGTGCCTTGTAAGAAAGCATTATTGACATCAAGTTGTTTGAGTGGCCATGATCGTGTCACTGCAAGATGTAGAACGAGACGAATGGTAACAGACTTGACGACTGGACTAAAAGTCTCAGCATAATCAATTCCATATTCTTGATTGTAGCCTCGAGCAACCCACCTAGACTTGTACCTGTCAAGTGTACCGTTAGACAGATATTTTAAAGTATGAACCCATCGAGAACCAATAACATTCTGAGTTGGTGTGGGAGGAACCAATTCAAATGTTTCATTTGCGATCTGAGCATTATATTCATCGCTCATGGAACGACGCCAATTCTCATCTTGCATAGCCTGGTTTATGGTTTTGGGTATGGTTATAGCAGGTTTGGTGGTGGCAACAAGGGTGAGCTTTTTGGTGGGTTTGGTGATATTGTTTTTGGAACGGGTTCGCATAGAGTGATGGTTGTGGTTCACAGGCAGTTGAGTTTCAGTAACAGGAGCAGGGTTGTTGGAGGTAGGTTGTTGTGGAAGGTTTGTAGGGTGAGGTGCAGAGGAAGGCTGCGACTGGGGAAGGTTGGTAGCAGCGGGATTTGGTGATGGTTGTGGTGGCTGAGGATGGTGTGTTTCAGTCGATGTAGCTGAAGAATCTTGTCCATGACTCTGATCGTTACTCTGTTCTGCAGAAGCAGAGGACTGAGACGACTGTTGGTGAAGATCCTGGCTCGGGGGCGGCATAGACGGCGAGTGTACGAGTGGTGGCGTCGAAACTGGAATAAAGGTAGGAGGAGTAAAGGTTGTCTGGATAGGCTCGTCAACAGGAGACGGCACTGGAATTGAAGCAGCAAAAGGAAACTCGGATTCAACAAAGGTCACATGTCTGGATGTATATATGCGACCAGTGGGTTGGTGGAGGCAGAGATAAGCACTTTGCGTAAGCGAATAGCCAAGGAACACACACCGGGTTGAGCGAGACTCCAACTTGTGATTTGTATATGGCTTTAACCAAGGAAAGCAAGCACAGCCAAAGACTCGCAACTTCATGTAGTTAGGTGGCTTTTTGAACAGAAGTGCATAAGGGGAGTGCTGCGACATGACTGAGGACGGTTGCCTATTGATCAAGTAGACTGCGACTGCAAAGGCATACGTCCAGTACTGAGTTGGAATCGATGCTTGATGAAGTAAGGTCAAGCCCGTTTCGACAATATGTCGATGTTTCCTCTCAGCGATGCCATTGTGCTCAGGAGTATGTGGTGGTGAGGTGTAATGAGAGATGCCGTGGGTAGCAAGAAATGAGCGCAGTGCCACAAATTCACCACCATTGTCGGAATAGAGGTTACGGACAGGTAAGGCAAAATGTTTCTCGACCAAGGTTTTAAACTGGACAAAGGTATCGCGCACTTGGGACTTTTGTTTGAGTGGATAAAGCCATGTATATCGGGTAAAATGATCAACAAAGATGACATAATACTTGTATTGATCAATAGAGAGGATAGGAGAGGTCCAGACATCTGTATAAATGTATTCAAGAGGTTGAGTTGAAGAGATAGAGTTGGAATAAAAGGGAAGTTTATGGCTTTTATTAATAAGACAATGAGAACAAGGCAATAGTTTTTGAGAAGAAGAAGCAATAGGTAAAGAAAATTGAGAAACAATGGTTTGCAAAGTAGAAGAAGATGGATGACCCAAGCGCGAGTGCCAGAAGTTGATGGTCGTTTTTGGTGAAGGAGAAGCGAAAAGCGAAATGGTATTTGAGGATGTGACTGGCCACTCGTACAACTCGTCTCTAGTTTTGCCTTGGAGCAATCGGACCCCCGTGCTGAAATCCTTCACCTGAAAGTGAGCAGGAAAGAATTCAACAGATACATTGTTAGAATTACACAACCGGTATACAGAAATCAAGTTTTTCTGTAAATTGGGAACATAAAGGACGTTTTGTAAACTAAGAGGGCGAGAGGGTGTTGGAAGAGAGGATAAACCAGTATGCGAGATAGGAATTGTCGAGCCATCTGCGATAGAAACTTCTTCCCCGCCAGTGTATGGCTGATGGAGAGAAAGATTGTTCAAATCGGTCGTGAGATGGTGGGTAGCGCCACTGTCAAGAATCCAATTATTTGGATTGTAAGCTTGCGTCATAGCCATATTGGCTCGTGGTTGCCAGGACGTAGGTGATGGCGTGTTGTAGCGGGAGCCAGAAGCGGAAGAGGGGAACGTCGAGCTTTGAAGCTGCGAGCAACGACGCGCACTATGTCCGTGTGTGCCACACAATTGACAGCGACCTTGATATCCTCTAGACTGTTGATCAGGACGTGGCGAGAACTGTTGCTGTTGCTGCCAAGTTTGGTTTCCTTTGCTGTTGTTGTTGCGACCCTGGTATGAGTTACGGTTGTTGTTGTTGTTGGAATTTCCTCGAAATTGGGCAGCATTGGCCGTGACCGGAACAACAGGAGCGATAGGAGTCTTGGCGTCAATCTTGACTTCAAAGTTAAGCAGTTTCTCATGAATCTCAGTGAGCGAAGGCGTGGTCTCGCGGCTCTCAATCTGATCAACAATCTGTTTGTACTCTTCCGGTAAGCCTTCAAGTACATACTCAACCTGATCTTCCAGCTCATAAGGCTTCCCAAGTAAGGCCAACTGATCGAAGCGTGTGGTAAAACCTTGCAGATACGCATCAATAGACATGGTACCTTTCGTCCAGGTCTTAATCTGTTGTCGGAGCTGCTTGATGTGAGCTCGGCTAGGCTTGGCGTAGGTAGCTGACAGAATCGCCCAGATCTGAGCAGAGGTTGTCGTTGTAGAGAGAATAGGCTGAATGTTCACCGTAATTGCGCCAAGGAGTGAGCTGTAGATCAATCTGTCTTGTCTCTTCCAGAGAGTATAGGCAGGATTCGTGGAGAGTTCACCATCTTGATTGAGCGTTGGCGATGGTGAAACAACAGAACCATCGATATAGCCGGTTAGATCATAACCATCGAGCAAAGCGTGGACCTGACGGCTCCACATCAAGAAGTTTGACGAAGTGAGTTTGGTAACGTTCGTCATGTTAAGGTTGAGAAGGTTTTGTGAGTCAGAAACTAGTATAGTTTCACTGGAAGAGGCTGGAGAAGTCGACATTGATGTCGTGAAAAGAGAAGAGAGGCGATGCCTTTGAATTTTATTTTTGGCGGCTGAAGAAAATTTTTGTGAGATCCCTAGGTATCACAGCTCTGATACCATATAGAAGTATTGGACTGAATGAATATTATTAGAGAGTATAATACAGTATTTATACTGTGTACAAGAGGTATATACTAGGGATTACATAATGACTTAAACACCCTTATATACATATATCCTACATGTGTAAGCTACATGTATATGGCCCTAAGAATAGGCACCGCCAATATGAAGTTTTAGGGGTTATATGTATCCCATGTCTGTGGTCTCGCCTTTTCCCCTCCATTCATTTGAAGTATTCGATTTTGTTTTCTAAGTATGTATGGAGTTATAAAATCTACCGTTAATGCTTTTTGTGAACAGGCCATCTTATGATCAATGACAATTCGGAGACTTCTCTCCTGAACGAAGAACCTTCCATGAACACATGTGAAGGGGGCCACTAAAAGCCATTTGCGTTTGGAACTTTCAGGCGATTCCATATATGTATTAATAATATTAAGCGGAGAAACCTTCAAAATTGAATAAAAAGGGTTATTGCGTTTGTATAATGACATGGACCAACTTGTTGTGTAATCAGTAACAAGATAAAATGTTTCTTGACGAGGAAGCAATGCCTTAAGTAAGGCTCCTCTTTGCGTTTGGATTTATGCATTAGTACGTTGTTTATCTTATTCTTGAGCCAATTTAATGACAAAAGTCCGTAGAAACAGAATGTTTTGCTAACGTTTTTGTTTGTATAATTGTATTGCTTGGACCTGTGACTATGTTACATAGATAGAGAAGTGTTATAAGGAATTGAGAAGTTCATGAGAATTGTTGTCAGCTTCGAGGAGTTAATTTTCAACACCCGTTATAAACCAGGTTTTCACGTTTTTGATTAAGCTCAATGTGTACTTTCTTGATATCTTCATCCTCTCCACTTCTTGATATCTTTGTTCCTTGAAGATGAAGAGTATGGAAGAGGGAAGCTAAGTGAATAATAAGGGGCGTTCAAAGCGGTTTAAATCTTTCAGGAAGACAGCTCCAAAGAAGAAATTATCATTTCAATTAATGAACTAGATTTTTGACCGTGCATCCGCACGAGTGTTTTTCCTATCTCTTATATAAATATATATATTTATTGTACGTAGAGTCGTGGTCAACATTATATTATTTTTGTATTAAATGTTATTTTTTATAAGTATAATGTAATATTCAGTTTTAATCAATTAAATCTGTTGCATATATATATATATATATATATATGCTAATATATCATATTAATTGTTAAAAATGTAAGAGAAAAATATTACTTTGTGAATTAGTTAAAATATAGATCATATGAATAATTCAAAAATATTGATTAGCCTGTATTAATTTAAATCAATACAATAATAAAAGGGGAATATACTCATTAGCTGGGGTGTCCACGTCGACAATTATAATCAACCAATAGGATTTTTTTTTTTTGCCATGTCACAGACCATATTGGGTTTCTAATAATTATGATGAAACACACGGTTCTTTTTTCGGACACAAAGTTTAACATTTTCAGAAGTTTGCCCATTTAATTTATGTAGCCCAGCACGAACCAAATCCTGGCCCACCAAAAGTCTATATGAACTTCCATCTTCTTTCTCGGCTTTGAAACCTTTGCTTCCACAACGTCTGGGATACCGCCTTCGTAACGCCTCTCCTCTGCATTCAATTAATTAAGATCCTTCAATTCAGCCATCCGATTACTTGATATTTAACTCACCAGTTTCGTATTCTTCTATACAGACTGTGTAAGAGATAGAAACAGAGAGAGAGAGAGAGAGAGTGGAGTTTACTAAGATAGAGATGGGAGGTGTGACTTCTTCAATTGCGATGAAGGTGGCGCTCTTCGGCCGTATCAGTTAACTTGCAAGGCAATCAGAGACAACGCATACGGTGGTCCGATGTTGGAGCTCTCTATCGAGCTAACTATTCAGCTTTTTGTCAATTTGATGGGGTTAGTTTTTTTTTTTTTTTTGTGTGTATTCAATTTCTACTGCTTGCTTCAGAGTCTCTCAATTTTTAAGATCATCGATACTTTCAATGATTTGATCAGAAAACGAGTACCGTTTCCAAAGGAGAGGAAATCTATCTAAATATATCCAAAGTACCAGGAGATTGTTAATATTCGCTTAGGTGATGGATCTATGAGACGTGGTCAGGTCATGGAGGTTGATGGCGAGAAAGATGTTGTCCAAGGCAATTGGCTGTACAGGTACAATGTTCTCAATAAACTTATTTTCTTTTGGTTTCAGGTTTTTGAAAGAACATCTGAAATTGACACCGTTCAATTCACTGAGGTATCTACTATGAAAGTCTCTTCTTTTAAGAGTTTCTGGGAACCAGTGGTTGCTTATAATGATTTGTCTTAACCTTTTCTGTTCATTGTATGATTTCAGTTACTGAAAACACATGTATCTCAATAGATGCTTGGGCGCATTTTTAACGGCTCAAGAAAGACAATTGATTATGGCCCTCCTATTTTGCCTGAGGCATACCTTGATATTTCTGGTGAGTGTTGATTGTGCTTCATTGTCTGATCTCTGAAACAAAAAATATTGTTGTTGTTTTATGTTGTATCGGTAATACTTATAAGAAGCTTAATCAACCCCAACTTACCCTGGATAGATGATACAAACATGAATAGATGGTCTCATGTTCCTTGCAGATGTGCATGAGACTATTCCTGAAGGCATTAATCTTAGAGGAGACATAAACGGCTGTGCTAAATCCTCATTCCTAAGGTACTGGTTCTCATTGGATATTAATTGCTATTGTTTTATATTTTCTAAAAAGCCCCTCAGTGTCGCTTTGTTGATGCATTTACGCCGCAGGCGTAGTGTGTGTATACATCTAGGAAGTCCTCTTCTGCAGCTGGGTTGATTGCAACTGTGGCTAAAAAAAACTTAAACTGGTGAGTTTTGCATTGTAATTTTTGAATTGATGAACTGATCCTCGCAATAATGCTATTTCTATGTTTTAATTCTGCCTAATGCCATCTTACTCTTTAGCAGGCTGGTGCTTTAACGCTTGATAATGGAATATGTTGCGTTCATGAGTTTGACAAGATGGATATGTAAAACCAGGTCAGTGATCATTTATTACTATTGATGATTAGTTTTCCTGGAGTGTTACTTAGATTAATGTTACATTTGGGTACCAAGGCTGCAATTCGAGAAGCCATAGAGCAGCCACAATAAGCACTATTTTTCTGTGTGTAGATCCGTCTACTTCCCATGCTTGAGGAGTATAACTTACTCATGCGGTAAAGAGAAAGAACACCGACTCCAATGGGCATGTACTTATCTGCTTTCCATCAGAATATTTTTGGCCAATATAAACTTCTCATGATACTGGTTTCTGCATGTTAAAAGATTTGATGAAGCTCCAAGAACAGCTCATAGCAGAACATGAGGCACTTTACGGGTCAAAACCGAGCCCATTTAAACCCCTTGGTGATTTAAAAGGCTCCTGGAATGTCAACCGGTGCCGGTAGTGCTGCAACCAACCGAAGACTTTCCTTTAAGAGCCGGAATGTGTGGGCAAAATGTGTTAATTATCATCCGTTTGTTACTCATAAACTTGCTCTGTACAACATAAAGGTTGGGGCAAAATGTGCTGCGAGCTCTGCATTTTGTTTATAGATGCCATTGGAAAGTAGAGATTTGTCTGTAACCTAAACGGTTTTATAAGCACTGCAAGTAGTGCATGACTATTGACTTTACGAGTCCACGAGATATAAATCTTTTGTTCTGAAAAGTGAAAATGATTTGCATTACTAATTGGAACAACAACCACCATATAGAGTTTAAACGAAATTGAAAAGATGCTTTATTACTAATTGAAAGAACAACCACCACATTGAGTTAAAAAAAAGAAATAAATATAAACAAGGTTTTTCAGTTTTGATCCGTAATCAAACAAGTAATAAAAGGAGGATATAAACCTTAGATAGAGTGTCCACGTAGACGAAAATAATCGGCCAATGAAAAACTATATTTTTGCCATGTCACCTCCTCTATTTGTTTTTACAAAATGATCCTTTAACTTTTTACTTAAACAATTATAACCGAAAATATTTTTTGGTGAAATGTATTATTTATATAAATATAATTATACTATTTATTTACAGAATAGTTGTAAAGAAATATTTAGTGTAAATAATATCAAAATTTTATAAAATACTAAAATAAATTGGGTTGGTTTTCAACTTTCACAAATAAAAAATATTATTTGTAAAATTAGAAAATAATATATCAAGAATATTCTTTTTCAGGCGAGAAAATAAAAAAATACATCGGAGACAAATTCATCTCTATTATGAAATTCATCTATTTTAGAGAAAAAAAAATAGAAGAATACATTGGAGATGGTCTAAGGGATGGCCGACGTAAATGATCGACGTTGAGAAGTCAACTTTTCTGATTCTTACTATTCTAATGTTTCAATATAATTTGAATATTCCTTTGGGTTTATAATAAAATGGTTTAAAAGTATTTTTTGTTTCACTATATAAATTATTTTTATATTTCAATGTAACTTTATACTTATTGGATATTGTATGGTCAATTAAATTATGTACATGACTATGTAATTAATTAAATTTATATATTAAATGGCAGTTTTTTAAAGTAATAACTTTTAAATATTACAGATTTTAATTAAAACTCGAAGATATAAGCCTCAGATAGAGTGTCCACAGAGGCGAAAATAATCGGCCAATAAGAAACAATATTTTTTACAAAATGATCCTTTAACTTTTTTACTTAAACAATTATAACCAAAAATATTTTTTAGTGAAATATATTATTTATATAAATATAATTATATTTTTTATTTACATAATAGTTTGTAAAGAAATATTTAGTGTAAATAATATCATAATTTGATAAAATACTAAAATAAATTGGTCTGATTTTCAAAATTGGTCTGATTTTCAAAATAAATAAATATTATTTGTAAACTTAGAAAAGAATATATCAAGAATATTCTTTTTTAGGAGAGAAAATAGAAAAATACGCCGGAGACAAATCCATCTCTATTATGAAATTCTTCAATTTTAAAGAAAAAATAGAGAAATACATTGGAGATGGTCTAAGGCATGATCGATGTTGAGATTTCAGCTTTTCTGATTCTTATTATTCTAATGTTTCAATATAATTTGAATATACCTTTGTTTTATAATATAATGGTTTAAAAGTATTTTTTGTTTTGCTATATAAATTGTTTTTATATTTCATTGTAACTTTATATTTATTAGATATTGTGTGACCAATTAAATTATGTACATTCCTGTATAATTGATTAAATTTATATATTAAATGACAGTTTAGTAAAGTAATAACTTTTAAATATTACAGATTTTAATTAAAACTGATTACATTTTGAAACATATGGAGTAATTTATAAACTAACTCTATATAGATATGATGACAAAATTGTAAAGTGGTCTCACCTTAAATTTCTCTCATTCTGTTCAATCCTAATTGGAAGGAGATAATCAACATCTAATATTATGTTATTCTCAGTATATTAGAAATGGTCGAACCGTAAACCAATTAAGGATGATGTAAGAAAGACATAAAAATGTATTTCCAGTTATCACAAATATAAAATCAATTGATAACAACTTAATTATGTCCAGGGTATGACAACATAGAAGAGTTTTCATACCTTATAATATTATAATATCTCACTATATTAGTGGCTAAATCAATTTTCTCTAGCACAAATATTGACTTCATTCTTGGAATTTAAGCTTTTCTATCTGATGATATTAGTATTTTGATCCCAAGAAAAAACGGTCGAACATACATTATAATTGGAGAAAAAAAACAAACAAAAATCAACCGAAAACTTTTAAGGTATATGAAACAAAAATTGGAAATAGCAATTTTCTGCAATTAAAGAATAATGCAATAAAATTGTAAAAATGCAAAATAAAACAAAAAATATACACATAAAGAAAGATTTAGTAAAATAAAATCATAATATAATTTCCATAATTGATAGTGCTCAGTTACACTAAAAAGTCTAAATTTACAACATACACAGTTTTATTTACATATTTAAACCTATTATCTAATTAAAATGATTCTAAAAAAAGTGCCAACATGAAGAGTTAGAAAATATACGATAAAATATAATACATAACGTTAAAAATACATTATCACTGATCACTAAAAAATCATGTTAGTAGTAATAAAAATGAAATGACAACACATTTATTAAAACCATAGAACGGCACGCAACAAGGTGTTATTAAAATATACAAACTACAAATTAAATATGCTCAACGTAAACATCCATAAAAATGAGACATCACATTTGGATATATTTAAATAAATAATTTTAAATATATTATATTCTTGATAATTTAAAGTTACTTAAAAAGAAACTAAATTATTAAAAAATCAATATACAAATAAAACTAAAGCAATATTTTGTAACATCAAAATAATAAATGAATAAAAAATACATTATGTTAATAAAATTGATTTTAGATTTTAAAGATTTTTAATTCATGTAATATTACAAAATTCAAAATTTGCTTATTATAATTAATATTTTACCTTTAGATCTATTAAAATAATATTCTAGAACGATATTCAATTGTCAGTTTTCAACTATTACACGTAAAAAAATATTATTAAGTACGTTTTTTTAATGAAAAGGGGGTTTTATATTTTTAGTAGGGTATTGGAGTACTTTTTCTTTTCGTGAATTTATTCGAAATGAGATTCTGATCTTTTAAACTAAGATAATTTATGTTCTATACATAATTATATATTTTTTACATAACTCTAAAATCTCAGGCTTAATTCTTCATATTTTATTAGTTGATTTTGTTACATATAATAAAAATATTTACTTCAAATTAAAAAAAAACAAATTTAAAAATTAGTTATATATAATTTAATATACATAAATTCACATAGAAATAAAAATGATAAATATAACAAATTTAAATATATTAACCGCGCGTAGCGCGGCGAAAGGATCTAGTATGGATAAAATTAATTGATCGTCTATTTTAGGGAAATTATATTAACATATAGAAGATTGTGACAATTCTCTTCGATTTAGTTTTTTTATCAATATACGTGGAAATCAATCTAAAATTTTGAACATATGACCATTGAATCCGGTTTAAACATAAATCATTCAAATCGTTATAGTTATCTTATAAATAGTTTGGTTCATCTCATTTCATATTAAAAACTGATTACATTATTTTTAATGTAAATTGATAGTTGCATAACCCATTATAAAGTGATTTTCGTTTAGAATGATAATTAATTTATGTATTCGACATGCTACAATTAAATTGATTTTGATATTGTTTAGTTGAATATGAGTTATGTTCTAGATTAAATTGATTTTGATATTGTTTAATTTCAGCACCAACCGAAAACCATTTTTGTAAATTAAGATAACGTTTTATGATTAAATTAAATGACAAAATAACAACTAATGCTAAAATGTAGGATTAGTTAGGTTCTCGGTGGCATGAATTCTAAATAATTAGGTGAATTAATAGTTAAGTGGAAATGGTACTTAAACTTTAATAAAACAGATGTTTATTTTTTAGCAAAAAAAAAAATTACCTTGAATAAAGGAAATTAGACCCAATAACCAAAAAAAAACTATAATTCACTAGATAACCAAAATCCCACCTTCTCTACTTTTTTTTTCTTTTCCTATCTCTTTATCATTTTACTACAAATCTAATTTCCTTTTTTTTTTTTGTTATTTCACGAATAAACCCTCGAACAAACCTGCAATAGTTAAAAGGAAAAACATGTATAAAGTATAAACATGTCCATTGGGTTGACAAAAAAAAACATGTCCATTGGAGTGTAGTGTGATAAGAAAAGTGACGTGGAGGTGATTCATAATATTAACAGCAAAGGTTAAAAAGTCTTTTCTTTCTTTGAACTCTTCTACCGCTACGGTCAAAAGAGGGCTAAACCACATGTGGAAATTAAAAACGTCGTCGCCTCAACGTAGGCATGTTCATATCTTAAGAGGGGGCTTTGGGTAATTTAAAGACAAATCCGTTGTCCTTATAAGCTAAAAGAGCGAGAAACGCCTTTGGCAGAAAATGATTTGAGACGAACAAGTTTCCTTCTTCTGCATTTTGCCCAGAAAAAAAAAAGATCCTTTCCAATCCCTTTCTCCATCAACATTTAACCCTAAATCGTTGTGAAAATTTGGGGTGAAAATTTTCGATTAAGCTCTGAAAATTTGTGGTGAAAATTTTCCGAATCTCGTCTCTTGTGATCGGGATTAACGACAAGACATGCGATACCGCCGTTTATAGATTGGTGGTTTCTGGGTTTCTTATAAATTAGGTGAGTAGATGAACGTTGTTGGTGTGATAAAGTATGTTTAATTCGTTTTCGGACAGGCTACTTGAGTTCGTGTCTGAGGCTTTGTAATAATATTACAGAAAACATAAAAATATAAACTTTTTGGTCTCTATAGGATTTGTTGATTCCGTATCTAATATCTGATGGATATATATATATATTAAGACATTCTGTGTCTCAATCTAATCCCAATGTTGTGTGGTCGTTTTGTTTCATGTTGAGTATGCTTATTCGTTTTCGGACAGGCTATTGTAGTTCGAGTCTGTGGCTTTTTGTAAGAACAGAAAACAAAAAAAAGAGAGGTGTGGTTACTGGGTTTTAAAAAAAATGATTTTTTTTGGGATCTATAGGGTTGGTGAGCAAGCTTCGGCTTCCTTGAATGGTTATGTTAGCCTAGCTGGTGATTTCTTGGCATAAATGTTAAACAAAAGGAACATATATTAAGACATTCTGTGTCTCAATCTAATCCAATGTTGTGTGGTTGTTTGTTTCATGTTTTGGTTTCTTCTCTATTTTCATTCATTTTTAAGAAATTTACTTCCTATTGATACTTTTGCTTTTTTCATGGCTTGTTAAAAGCAGGACACTTGATGGATAATAACAATTGGAGGCCTGATCTTCCAAATGGAGATCCTTCCATGGACTCTGGTGACTGGAGAAGTCAATTGCCACCTGATTCACGCCAGAAGATTGTCAACAAAATGTAACTTTGATCAATGATACTGTTTTTTTTTGTGTACTTATTCACTTGTCACTTGTATGCAGAATGGAGACACTAAAGAAGCACCTTCCACATTCTGGAACAGAGGGAGTTAACGAGCTCAGGAGAATTGCTGCTAGATTCGAGGAGAAGATTTTCAGTGGTGCTGTTAACCAGGTCATCAATCGTCTGCTTGTACATCTTTTTATTTTATTTTAGTGTTTGGTGTATATAAATATTTGTGAGGCAATAGAGTCCACAACCTGGAAATGAACGATTTTTGGCCTGAGATTTTGTGGATGTAGGTGATTTAGTGAAAGTTTCAATTAATGGTTGGGGTCCTATGTCTATCTAATTTTCTTCAAAAATTTTGGAGATCATAGACCAATGTTTCACTTGTCTATGCCTAGAAGTGGTCCTGTTTTTGGTACATGTAAAGCTTTAGTCTCAATATATAGGGTATCAAATCCATGTATACCTTTCTGATTTTCTTTTATTTCGAATTTCAGAGTGATTACCTTCGGAAAATATCCATGAAGATGCTAACTATGGACTCTAAATCTCAAAATGCAACCGGCTCTTCCTCATCTATCCCTGCCGCTAATAATGTCTCATCCATGGATATAAGTAACCACAATTCTCAAAGCATGTATCAAGTTTTTGGATGTCTGTTTCTCTAATATGGTGCTGTTTAATCTTTCCTTTTGAGTAGAACCCAACATTCAAGGGCACCTTCTTCCGGGAACTTTACCAAACAATCAGTCTCAAGCACCACCTCAGCCGTTGCTGTCCCAACCCATGCAGAGTAATACTGCCTCTGGAATGACTGGTTCTACTGCTTTGACCAATAATACTAATGTCACAAGCGTTGTAAACCAGAATCCCAGTATGCAAAATGTAGCCGGAATGTTGCAAGATTCATCCGGTCAGCATGGCCTTTCTTCGAACATGTTTTCAGGATCATCCCAAAGGCAGATGCTGGGAAGGCCTAATGCTATGTCTTCTCAGCAGCAGCAGCAGCAGCAGCAGCCACAGAGTGCACAGTTTCTTTACCAGCAGCAGCTACAGCAGCAGCTTCTCAAGCAGAATTTTCAGTCAGGGAATGTTCAGCACATTCAACAACAACAGCAACCAAATTTGCTGCAGCCCAATCAAATGCAACAGTCTGGCATTTCAACATCTACCTCAGCTGTGAGCTCATCACCTCTCCAGGGTCTCCACACAAATCAGCAATCAAGTCCTCAACAGTCTATGCTTCGTCAGCATCAATCTTCGCTGCTAAGGCAACATCCTCAATCACAACAAGCCTCTGGCATCCATCAGCAGCAAACTTCATTGCCGCAGCAACAGCCTATTTCTCCTCTACAACAGCAGCAAGTACAGATGATGCGACAACAAGCTGCAAGTGGGTCAGGCATCCAACAGAAGCAGATGATGGGGCAGAATCTTGTCGGGGATATGCAGCAGCAACACCAGCAAAGGTTACTGAACCAACAAAATAATATTTTGAATATGCAACAGCAGAAGCAACAAGTACCGTCCCAGCAGCAATTGATGTCTCAACAAAATAGCCTTCAGACAACGCATCAGCAACCACTTGGCACTAGTCATAGCAATGTTACAGGACTGCAGCAACAACAACAACAGCTGCTCAGTAATTCGAGCTTGCAGACTAACCAGCAGTCGGTGCAGCACATGTTATCACAGCCAACGGTTGGGCTACAACGAGCTCATCAGGCTGGCCATGGCGTGTTTTCTTCTCAGGGCCAACAGTCACAAAATCAGATGATACCCCTTCAGTCGCATCATCAGCAGCTAGGTTTACAACAACAACAACCTAATCTTCTACAACAGGATGTGCAACAAAGACTACAATCGTCTGGCCAAGTCACTGGTTCCCTGCTTCCACCTCAAAGTGTAGTGGACCAACAGAGACAACAACAACTATATCAATCCCAAAGAACTCTTCCGGAGATGCCATCATGTATGTTTTACATCCTTGTGAATACTTTACACAATCTCTGAATAGGATCTGATGCTGAACAACCCCATTTCATAAATTTTAGCTTCGCTAGACTCGACGGCACAGACGGAAAGTGCAAATGGAGTCGATTGGCAAGAAGAGGTTTACCAAAAGGTAGTTTAAAAAAAAAAAGTTTGCTATATCTTTTCCAATTCTGATGACACTAATTAAATCTTAAGAAGATAGATGCAACTAGGCTGGCGATTTTAGATATATATATCCGTGATGAGTAATCATGTGACCATTGTGCTTGTTTTTGCAGATCCAAACCATGAAAGAGGCGTACTTACCAGATCTTAGTGAAATCAATCAGAGAGTTGGAGCCAAGTTACAGCAGGTAAGTTACCATTTTTTTTTAACTAGGAGAATAGTTTGCATTAGTATGTCCTCCGCAACAGTAGCATGTACCTTATGAGACTTTGAATTTAATTTAATGCAAGAACGTTTCAATATTGCAAGTCAAGTGGTTGTAGCTTGCATCTATGTACTTGTATTTTTTTCTTAGTGAACACATTTTTTTCCTCTCTCGAGCAGGACGCTTCTCTTCCGCAGCAACAAAGATCAGAGCAGTTTGAGAAATTAAAACAATTCAAAAATATGTTGGACCGAATGATACAATTCCTATCGGTTCCAAAGATTAACATCATGCCTGCATTAAAGGATAAGGTGGCTAATTATGAGAAGCAGATTATAAATTTCTTAAATAATCACAGGCCGAGGAGGCCACTACAGCAAGGGCAGATGCAGCAACAATCAGGTCAGAACGGTCAGGAACAGTCTCATGATAGTCAAGCTAATACGCAGATGCAGTCAATGAGCATGGCAGGTTCTGTGCCAAGGGCACAGCAGAGTAGTCTGGCAAATATGCAGAACAATGTTCTATCATCTCGTCCTGGAGTTTCAGCTCCACAGCAGAGCATTCCGGCTTCTAGTTTAGAGTCAGGCAAAGGAAATGCACAGGTTACCATGGGATCCATGCAACAAAATATCTCTCAACAAGTGAATAACAGTTCTGCCTCTGCTCAAAGTGGGTTAAGTACACTGCAGTCCAATTTTAATCAAGCCCAGTTAAGTTCCGGTTTGCTTCAGCAACAGCACCTGAAGCAACATCAAGACCAACAAATGACGCAGCAGTTCAAACAGCAATTTCAGCAGCGCCAAATGCAGCAGCTACTACAAAAGCAGCAGTTAAGTCAGCAGCAGCAGCAACAGTTGCAAGCAAGACAGCAAGGGGCACAGTTCCAGCAACATTCTCTGCAGGGTCAGCGTGGTACTTATCCCCTTCAGCAGTTAAAACCAGGATCCCAGCTTCCTGCTACTTCGCCTCAACTTCTCCCAGGTGCATCTCCTCAAATGACACAACAACATTCGTCTCCTCAGGTCGACCAGAAAATTCTTATGTCATCTGTCAATAAGATGGGAACTCCATTGCAACCTGCACACTCCCCTTTTGTTGTCCCATCTCCTTCAACCTCCCTGGCACCTTCCCCTATGCAAGTTGAATCTGAGAAACAACCTGGAGCAATGGGAAACACTGCACGCCAACAACAAAGTGTAGTTCAATCCATTGCAATTGGCACTCCAGGGATCTCTGCATCTCCTCTCCTTCAGGAGCTTACTAGTCCTGATGGAAATAATTTAAATCAAAGCGCGGCTGAGCTGCCTATTGAACGCCTTATTAGAGTCGTAAGTAACATTACTAACATCCCATATCTTGTAGCAGAAACATTGCTTTGATTGATGTATACACTTTCTGTTGTTTTTTCAGGTGAAGTCCATCTCACCACAATCACTTTCTTCTGGAGTAAGTGACATCAGATCTGTTGTAAGCATGGTTGATAGGATAGCTGGTTCAGCCCCAGGAAACGGTTCAAGAACTTCAGTTGGTGAGGATTTGGTTGCAATGACAAAGTGTCGTCTCCAAGCAAGAAACTTAATGACGCAAGAGGGGATGACGGCGAGCAAGAAAATGAAACGTAACACAACTGCAATGCCATTAAGCGTTTCTTCATTAGGAGGAAGCGTTGGTGATAACTACAAGCAGTTTGCATGTTCAGAAACATCAGATCTGGAATCTACTGCGACTTCTGTTGGCAAGAAAGCAAGAACTGAGGTATGGATTTTCAGTTATACTTCCCTTAGGTGTATATGAAGATTGAGGACACTTTTTTGGACTACAGAAGGAGCACGCCCTTTTGGAGGAAATAAAGGAGATAAACCAGCGGCTGATAGATACAGTTGTTGAGATTAGTGATGATGAAGATGCTGCTGATGTTAGTGAGGGAGCAATAGCAAGCAAAGGGTGTGAAGGAACAACAGTAAGATTCTCGTTTAAAGCGGTTTCTCTCAGCCCAGCCTTGAAGGCTCATCTCTCATCAACCCAAATGGTAAGCATGAACGTTTCGTTTGGATTGAAAATCATTTTATTTTATCGTTTTTTAAGATAATGTTTTGTGCTTCTGTTCTGTTACAGTCTCCTATTCAACCATTGCGGCTGCTGGTACCTTGTAGCTACCCCAGAGGCTCTCCATCTCTCCTGGATAATCTCCCTGTCGAAACCAGGTACAAGCAAAATCATCCGAGTCATGTCTCTGGTAACCATCTATAAGAAACTGGATCATCTTCTTACCTTTAACTTAACATAGTCTGGTTTCTTGAACAGCAAAGAGAAAGAGGACCTGTCGTCCAAAGCTATGGCAAGGTTCAATATATTACTAAGAAGTCTGTCACAGCCAATGTCGCTCAAAGACATAGCCAAGACATGGGAGGCATGCGCTCGGACTGTGATATGTGAGTACGCACAGCAATTTGGAGGTGGAACTTTCAGTTCAAAATACGGTACTTGGGAGAAATTTGTAGCCGCTTCCTGAATCTGATATGCATCTCTTCACCATGTCCTTAATTTGTAATCCTGTGATTAACACTGTTTGTCAAAACTCTTTTTATATCGCTATGATTCTTACTTGTTACTGTTTTCATGTCAAAATTATATAAAAGGTCCCAACACACAAAAGGCTTTTTTGCCTTTTAACCCACTTTTTGTTGTATAGCATAAGTTTGTTTCTACCTGGGAGCTTTTATCTAGTAGTCAAAGATTTGTATGCAGTAGTACTGCCATTTTTCATTTATATTATATGATGTATTACTGAATATTTTCAGTTGTATTGTATAGTGTGTATTTTGTGTAACCGTTGGTATATTCCTCATTCGTTGGAGAGAGCGTTGCTTTGCTTCCGCCATGGATATGGCTCTCTTTATCGGTGCATGTGGTTGCTTGGTGAGCTATGGACTCATTTGGCTTTTCGTTACTCACTCTTCATGGTCTTCCCTTTTGGTTGGTGAGTAAGTCTTCACCTTTTTTCTCTGAGAATCGCTTGGAACTCTGCTCTTTTGTTGCTGTCAAGAATTGACATGCAAGCAAAAAAAAGATGATATTTCTGAAGATGGAAGGAGAGGTGAGAAGAGGAGATCTCTTGCGATCTCGTTACGACCGAGTTTGAGGATCATGAGGCAGTGTTTAGCGATGGAGATTCCTATGCCCTGGAGGAACTCGTGGTTGAAGTAAGCGATGTCTTCGTGTTCGAGCTCGTTCTTGGAGAAGGAAAGACTCCTCGCGGATGGGACAAGGTTCAAGGTTTAAGTTTTGTTCTCGACAGCCATGAAACCAATCCATGCAAGATTCTTTTGATGGTCTCAACAAAAGTTTGTCTCTTTGTGTGTGTGTGCCCGCGTGTGTGTTTGTGTATATAGAGAGGAAACTGAATAGGGAGGCTTTAACTTTTTTAAAGTGGCGGGCTTTGTCGTTAAGATGGGAGTGGTTTGTAGAATATGGGGTGAGAGTGTGGACAATGAAGAGTGACCATCAGTCACAGTGTGGGTAAAGCAGCAAACACAATGGGATTACATTATGTTTTAGAGCACTGTGTTATATAAACAAATTAAGCAAGGGGAAGATCTGAGAATTTAGGGTATCTGATTATATCATTTACAAAAGACACGAAAAGTCTAATCATATTGACTTCTTTTTTTGTCACAAAGTCTAATCATATTGACTCAAACGAAGTTCAGTGATAGTTAGACCAGAATCTATTGACAAGAGATTGTATACCTCTCTCATCTTCCCAAGATTTATTTACACTAATGAATATATCCAAAGATATTTAAAAAATATCCAAAGATATTTAAAAAATATCTCAACATTTTAAGATAGATATCTCAACATTATGCACATTCTCTACATAGCAAGAATGTATCTTTTATGGTCAGATATGAATGTAAATAATCTTCCAATTTATTTTCTTAGATTCGTAGTAAGAAAGTAATTATTTATTTCTTTTTATATTGGTTACAAATCTAAGAAAATAATTTAAAATATTGGCTATAAAAATCTGTTTTTTATACTTTTATATTTTTTTTACAGAAAACCTGTTATATATATGCTTGTTATATATATATATATATATATATATATATATATATATATATATATATATTTGATCAGGCCAAGTGAAAATAAAACAAATCGTAAGAAAACGAAGAAGATATTATGATAAAATGGCTATCACCAAAAATATTCTAGTTGCATTTGTTCTCACCATTCTGCTTGCCTTATGTTCATTGTCGTATAACATCTGATGAAAACATTTCTGGTACTGATATTCTCCAAATTATTTTTTTACCATGAACATAATTTCATCCTTTTAACAAAATATGTATAATATATGTTTAAATAGACTAACTTAATTTTCTAGTGATTCTAAAAATCATGTAGTGATAATACATGTTATATGTAAAATGTTCTAATGTTTATTTTTTAATATATAAGGGACGGCATATGTTGTAATGCTTATCTTTTAATATATAAGAGATATTTGTAGTCAAACAAAAGATTTTTTTGTTTTGTTTTATATTGGTCACAAATCTTCTTTTTTTGAACTGTATTGGTCACAAATCAAAGGAAATAAATTTAAAGATTATGTCCTTTTTTTAACATTGACTATAAAATACTTCTTTATGTATGCTTCTTCTTATATATATATTTGACCAGCCTAAGTGAAACAAAACAAATCATAAGAAAAAGAAGAAGATAGTATTATAAAATGGCTATCACCAAAAAGAATCTAGTTGCATTTGTTCTCACCATTCTGCTCGTCGTATCTTATGTTCATTGTCGTATAACATCTGATAACATTTCAGGTACCGATATTCTCCAAATTTTTTAAAAAAAATCATGGACATAATTTCATCTTTTTAACAAAGGTATATATTGGTTTAATGATTTATATTGAATAGGTTTTGTAATCAAAAAGGAGGATATGTGCTTCAAAACAAGTGAGTGTTTGCAACCCGGCATGGGGCCGGGGGAGTCATTGGACAAAGTTTGCATTGCATTTTGTCAGAGGATGAAGTTTAAATCAGGCTGGTGTGAATTCTATGGTAGTCCATGCTGTTGTTCCTCTAAATAAGCATGTGTTTGACTAAGAATCTAAGATATATATATATAATACAATACATACTGGTGTTAAACCATTAGACAAAAAAAAATACATACTGCAGTACAAGGAAACATAATTCGTTTTCAAACGTGTTAGATTTTTATTTAAATATACTAGTCGTTTCGCAAGTTTTCTTGTAATGATCAGTAGCTTTCAATGTTTTATTGTATCGTTAAAATATATATGAGAGTGTATAAAGTTCCAAGAATGGAATATTTTCACTAAAATGTGGTTACCGACGGCTCTTTAGGAATCAAACTACACGTTTAACACTTAGAATACCATGATTTGGCAGCTGGGAACATCACCAAAATCAATTGTTACGATATATAGTAGTGCATGTCTATGAGATAACTTCCATCGTCATTATGTGGAACAACTTTGATTACAAAAGATTGCAATGGCTCAGCCTCATTTTATGCGACGGATGCTCCCAGCCTCTCACCCATATGCAATTAAAAAAAACCGTAGCATGCCGGAACTACGAAGCACTACTTCCATGCTCGTGAAACCTCGATCTTTGTGACCTTTCTTAATGAAGACTAAAAACCAAAAAATAACATATGAACTTTTTAAAAGAATTCAGTCAATGCGACTGTTATTATAAAAAGAAATAACACTCTACGACCGTAAAGTATGTAAATTGATTTTTTTCATCACAATTCCATTTGAAACGTAAGGTATTTCCTTCTCAAAGTAGTCATTGGATATACAAATGGTACCAATTCAAGATCATTGACCAAAATATTTTAATAGTTATGGCAAATTATAATTAATTTGTTCCGATTTTTCATAATGATTATTTTTGGGTTAATTTAAAAAAATACTCTATTTATAGTTTAGAATTTGAAAAATAAATCTATATTTATATTTTGATAACTACACTTTCTTTAATGTGATAAGGCATTTTTATCCGTATTAAAATTAAATATCTATTTTAGTAACTAAAATACAAATTAAAAATGCTATATTATGATTATTAGTGTTTAAAATAAATATACGCCTAAACACAAATATATTATTTTACTATTTACTATTTTAAGATAGCATTGATAAATACAAAAGATTCTAAAATCTTTATAAATTTTATGAAAGCTCTGGCTACAATTAAGTTTTGAAAACATCACTTCTAGTACAATTCGATTCTTTGTATACAGATGTATGTATGTGCTAACTGACTTCAATCTAATATAGTTTTAGAGGAAATTATATTGCATCTTTTTAGAGGGGTTTCTATCTTGTGATTATGTTGACCGCTGGTTTTGGAATTTGTGATATGCTGCATGTGGCTTCTCCGATCAATGTAACTTCTCTATTTCACTGAGAGTATGGCTCCAAGCCATTTAATAGAGTTTCTGCTATTAAACTTTTCACAAAAATCAAAATTAGTTTGCACAGTATAATTATTAAACTGATGATGATAAACAACAATACGGGTATCACATTGATTCAGTCTGTTTTTTTGGTTGAATTTGTTAGTATAGATATTAAAATAATCATGATCACAAAATACATTAGAATTATATTGGATAATTTAGTCAATTTACTTATATAAAAGTGTTGTTTCCAAAAAAAACAAATAAATGTGTAGTTTTCAAATAAGATCTCATGTTATTCAAATTTTCTCTTATTTTCAACGTTTTACTTAAATTTTCAAAGTCAAAAGAGGTTGAGATTTTGTTGATCATTTGGTAGAACTAGGATTTCTGACTAGAATAACTCAAATTATATTAATATTTATATCAACCTAATTTATCCGGTGATACTATTTTTTTTACCATTACTCGGTAAAAATATGTTCTATGTGTCTACATAGTTCATGTAATATATGGTCAAATGTGCCTAAAAACTATTTCACTGGAAGAAAGAGGAGTTATCCACGTTACACATTTATTAACTACACATATATGCACTGAATTTTCTATTTTATATGGCCGAAGCAATATATGATTATAACCCCCCCCCCCCTCCACAACCTCTAATACTAAACATTAACCCAACCGATAAATATTAAACTCTAAATCCCAACCACTAAACCCAAACCCAAATATAAATATAGTATAAATTTATAATATTGTAAGCAAATTCAAAACTTAAATTAGTATAAAATATTATGTAATATTATACTATGCTATATACATAAATAGACATGAAAGAAAGATGAGTCATCTCCGTCACATGTTTATTGACCACATACATATGCACTGAGTGCTACTTCCTCTGTTTTTAAAAGATGCATATTCTAGACTTTTCACATATATTAAAAAACTCATTAAATATGCATTATTTTTTGTGAATAACAATTTTTCATAACTTTTGGCTAATAGAAATTTCATAAACACCATTAATTTTTCTGAAACTTACAATTTTTCATAAAATCATCATTGAAAAGGTAAAAAAATATATCTTTTTGAAACAATTTTTTTTTCTAGAACATACATCTTTTAGGACCGGAGGGAATATATTCTATATGACAGAAATAATACAAGATTATAACTCCACCCATAACCTCTAATACTAAACATTACCTCAATCTATAAATATTAAACCCTAAATCCAACCACTAAACCCAAACCCAAATATAAACTATAATACATACTCCATCTGTTTCATATTAAGTGTCATTTTGACTTTGTGCACACAGATTAAAAAAACAATTAATTTTTTGTATTTCCTATATAAAAACACAGTTACCTATACACTTAATCATATTTCAACCAATAGAAAAATAAATTACTGCATAAAATTAATAAATTTTGCATTGAAAATAAAAAATGATACTTATATTCCACATAGCCGAAATAGTATAAAATTATAACCCACCCACAAACCTTAATAGTTCAGAACGTTCTTTTGTACAAAACAACTTAACATAAATAAGATAACAAATGGATGATGTCTTGTAAAGCAATCTGATCGGAAATAAGCGGAATATGAAAAAAAAATGACCAAAGAAGATAAAAAATAATAATAAGGAAAATAGCAAAGCATTAAAACTTTTACGTGAACGTGTAAGAGAATGGGACACATACATAAGTGGAAAGTGACCAATCCCCAACACCTCATCTTCAAATTTATTTATTGTTTATTACATTATTATTGCCATTATTTTATTCAATTAATTATTAGTATTATTGTCTTTCGCATAAAACAGCACTGCAACGATATAACAAAACAAATCCTATAAAATATATTTTGGCAGTAGTTTAGACTATTTTGTTAGACTAAAAAAGTAAAAAACCATTTTAGTTGCCCGAGTAAAGAAACAAAAACAAATATAGTTTTCAAATGCAACTTTTTAAAAGCTGAGTTCGATAGAGAGGATATGTACTTGGTGTAATTTATCATCTAACAGTTTATTAAAAATGGGATAATAATTAGTAAAAAATATACAAGAATATTGGGAAGTTAGGGCTGAGCTTCATCAATGCGTCACTTATCTCGTGAGAGTGAGACTTTTGGACGGACACGCCTCTGATGGAACCCACCTGCATTGCTTTTGGCCGGACCCTTTTTCATTTTATTATTATACTACCAAAGTAAAGAAGATGCAACCACCATCCCTCAAATCTCTCTCTATTTTACTATTATCCTTTGAACTTTTTTTTTTCAATAGAAATGTGCACACAACCAAATAACCAATCATACACTAAATTTACCCATATTGAAAAAGTTAAAACAATAGTTTTTTAAAAAATAATGAATTTAATATGTTGGACAGAAAATAATCAGTAATACTGTAGTAAAATATTAGAAGAATTATTACAAATTATTCTCATATTCTTTATTACGAGTTGAACATTTCTCCATCACGTGATGTTCGATGTGAATAACCGCATCTGAAGAGGCAATTGCCTTCTCAATGTCATATCCGTAATAACAGTCAAACTCGAGGGTTAAAAAGAACTCATGATAAATAAAGCTTTTGTCGCGCCACGAGGGATCTGAGACAACTCTGACACATTGAATGAAACTCCAACCGTTAGATCTCCATCCTCCGCGCCATCATACGAAAATCGACGGTCGTCCAGATAAGTATAAACCCCCTTGTGACGTAGACGATCACACCTCCATGCGTTACAGCTGGCAACTAATATTCCGAGCTGAATAACTTCGAGAAATGTGGCCGATTAACTCCTAGGGATAAGCCTCTCTACTTATCACTCCGCTAGCTTTTCTTCGAGTGATAGCTTATTCCACTTATCATCACCCAATTATCTGTCACCTTCGCTTATTAAAATCTCCATTTCTGCAAGTGTTCATGTCCGTATTTATATCTCGAAGAGAGAGAGAAATAAAAGGAAGAAGCTTTATTTTTTCTTTTCTTTCTTGAGTCCAAAAATCAATCAATCTTCTTCTTCTTCTACATCGATCTCTTTCTTCCTTCATGGTAAGTAAAAGCTTCGTCTCTGTTTTTATTTTCCTCTGTACCCTTTATGATAAAAATAATCTCTTTTTAAAGCTATTTAATTCCATAGCCATTTCTAGGAAAGATTTTTAATTTTACTGATTTATCGTTATCTGCAGAGATGCGAAGTTTATTGATATTTTTAATTTAATATATAATCTGGAACGAAACCTAGATTTGAGCTTGTATATGTTGCAGATCTGGTGATAGTGTTTGGTGGTCTGAGTTGAAAAAAAGTCTCATGTCTTCTCTTAGTAGAGAGCTTGTGTTCCTGATCTTACAGTTTCTCGATGAAGAGAAGTTTAAAGAGACTGTCCACAAGTAAAATCTTGCCTCCTCCTTCGATCTAATGAACTGTGTTAGCTCTTTGTGTTTGGTTCTAATGCTGATTGGTTTTGTTAATTAGGCTTGAACAAGAATCTGGATTTTTCTTCAACATGAAGTACTTTGAGGATGAGGTGCATAACGGGAACTGGGATGAGGTTGAGAAGTATCTCTCTGGTTTCACTAAAGTGGATGATAATAGATACTCTATGAAGATATTCTTTGAGATAAGAAAGCAGAAGTATCTCGAGGCTTTGGATAAGTAAGGAGTGATGATGGAGCTTTGTTTTGTTAATAATAAAAGAGAAATAGAGTTTTGATTTGTGGTTTTTTTATTTAAAACTAGGCATGATCGTCCCAAGGCGGTGGAGATACTAGTGAAGGATTTGAAAGTGTTTTCAACTTTTAACGAGGAGCTTTTCAAAGAGATAACTCAGCTCTTGACGTTAGAGAACTTTAGGGAGAATGAACAGTTATCAAAGTATGGGGACACCAAGTCCGCAAGATCAATCATGTTGGTGGAACTCAAGAAGCTTATCGAGGCGAATCCTTT
This sequence comes from Brassica napus, assembly GCF_020379485.1. Classification (NCBI taxonomy): domain Eukaryota; kingdom Viridiplantae; phylum Streptophyta; class Magnoliopsida; order Brassicales; family Brassicaceae; genus Brassica; species Brassica napus. The sequence continues at coordinate 41,323,351 of NC_063442.1, forward strand.
GTTCCGTGATAAACTGCAGTTTCCTACTCTTAGAAACTCAAGGCTGAGGACTCTTATCAACCAGAGGTTAATTTATTGCTGCTTTTGTCTTTAAGTTGTTGGCATCATCAATCAACTCATTACTTCTTTTTGTTAACTTGCAGCTTAAATTGGCAACATCAGCTTTGTAAAAATCCAAGGCCAAATCCGGATATAAAGACTCTTTTTGTTGATCATTCGTGTGGTCCTCCTAATGGTGCACGTGCTCCATCTCCTGTGAGTAATCCACTGCTTGGTGGATTGCCAAAAGCTGGAGGGTTTCCTCCTTTAGGCGCACACGGGGTAAGCTCTAGTCTCTTATCTTTAGTTTTTAACTTGCATTTCTCCTGAGGCTAAATGTCTCTTATCTCTCTAGCCGTTTCAACCAACGGCCTCACCCGTTCCACCTCCTCTTGCTGGTTGGATGTCTAGTCCTTCCTCTGTCCCACATCCAGCTGTGTCTGCAGGACCCATTGCTCTTGGTGGTCCTTCTATCCCAGGTACCACTCCCTTATCAAATAAACTGTGTGCGATTTACCAGAGACCAATAGCTCAACTGGAAAGGATCCTAACCATTGTGTCAGAGGTCTCCAGTTCGAGAGACTGTTGGGACGAAACTAATATTACATGATGTGTTTTCGGAAAAAAAAAACTGTGTGATCTATTCATTGTGCTTACAATGGAGCTCCTTTGATATTTTGGTGCAGCGGCGTTGAAGCATCCGAGAACACCTCCAACTAATCCTGCTTTAGACTACCCATCAGCAGAGTCTGAACACGTCTCGAAAAGAACAAGGCCTATGGGAATCTCTGAGGAAGTGAGTCTAGGTGTCAACATGTTGCCAATGTCATTTCCAGGGCAGGCTCATGGTCACAGTCCAGCTTTCAAAGCACCTGATGACTTGCCTAAGACGGTTGCACGAACTTTGACTCAGGGCTCATCTCCCATGAGCATGGATTTCCATCCAATTAAACAGACCCTGCTTCTAGGTCTGTTAATGAGCTTTCATGTAATAATAATAATCATCAGCGATGTTCTAAATTGGATTTTATCTGTGTACCAGTTGGTACCAATGTAGGTGATATAGGTCTGTGGGAAGTTGGTTCTCGAGAAAGATTAGTACAGAAGACCTTCAAAGTCTGGGATATAAGTAAATGTTCAATGCCTTTACAGGCTGCTCTGGTGAAAGAGCCTGTTGTATCTGTTAACCGTGTGATATGGAGCCCAGACGGTTCCTTGTTCGGTAAAAACAATCCACCTTTAAGTTAACATGTGCGCAAGAATGAAACTATATACCTCTTCCTTACGTTTCTCAAATGCAGGAGTTGCCTACTCGAGACATATTGTGCAACTATACTCTTACCATGGAGGTGAAGACATGAGGCAACACCTTGAGGTTTAATAACATTGACAAGCCTCTTCTTTTTTACATTCTTTTTTTTTTCACTGTGGAGATTTGTCTTGTTAATTATTGTGATTGTTTCAGATTGATGCTCACGTTGGTGGTGTGAATGATATTTCTTTCTCGACTCCAAACAAGCAACTGTGTGTGATAACCTGCGGTGATGACAAAACCATCAAGGTCTGGGACGCTGCGACTGGTGTCAAAAGACATACTTTTGAAGGCCATGAAGCTCCTGTTTACTCTGTTTGTCCTCACTACAAGGAAAACATTCAAGTAAGCTTAACTAGCCATTGATCTCCCTTAAGGCTTCAAATGGGTGGGTTGACCATGTGTCATGTCCATCTCCAAATATAAAGTTGACCATGTGTCGGTTTTTTGCCAGTTTTACCGGGTTTTCTCAAATCCCGGTTTTAAACCGAACCGTACTCCGCTTCTTCAGTGGTCACGGTCGGACCAGTTTGACCTGCCGGTCGGACCGGTTTGACCTGCCGATCTAGTCCGGTTTTCAAAACCATGCTTTTGAGTTAAATCAAATTGAGGAAAAATAAGAGTTTTAGAGAAATTAAGTTTTAGAGAAATTAAGTTTTTTCACCAAAATCGCAATTTCGAATTTTCCTTACAAAACCGCAAAATGAGGATATAATACTTATTCAAAATGTTGATCCTCCCTCCCTTCCATTACATGTTTATAGTTTTTTGACTTTTTTTTTGTTTTCTTGTCTACAAGTTCATATTTTCTACAGCACTTGATGGGAAAATCAAGGCATGGTTGTATGATAATATGGGATCTCGAGTTGACTATGATGCACCTGGTCGATGGTGTACTACAATGGCTTACAGTGCGGATGGAACTAGGCTATTCTCTTGTGGAACGAGCAAAGATGGAGAGTCTTACATAGTTGAGTGGAATGAAAGCGAAGGAGCTGTTAAAAGAACTTACCAAGGATTCCACAAGCGTTCTCTCGGTGTTGTGCAGTTTGACACAACTAAAAACCGTTATCTAGCTGCTGGCGATGACTTCTCCATCAAGTTCTGGGATATGGACAATGTGCAGCTTCTAACTGCCATTGATGGCGATGGAGGCCTCCAGGCAAGCCCGCGTATCCGGTTTAACAAGGAAGGCTCTCTCTTGGCTGTGTCTGGAAACGAGAATGTGATCAAGGTTATGGCAAACTCGGATGGTTTGAGACTGTTGCACACTTTCGAGAACGTTTCATCTGAATCCTCCAAGGTACTTAAAATTTAAGCTTAGCTTAAAATTACTTACAAACAATTGAAAAGTTTCATTAACACTTCATTTCTACATTTGCAGCCTGCAATAAACAGTCTTGCAGCGGCAGCTGCTGCTACGAGTGCTGCAGCAGATCGATCAGCCAATGTGGTTTCCATCCAAGCAATGGTAATTAATATTTTTAAATATTCAAGAAATCGCTAGAGGGTAGCTAGGCCCTTTATAGGGATTATTGATTAGGCAGACGCCTAAACCGATTTTTAGAACACTATATTTTCTTTGTTCTCTCACTCATTTCTATTTTCATCTTTCCATCATTCATCACCACCTCGCCTTTTTATAGAATGGAGATGCGAGGAATATGGTGGATGTGAAGCCAGTGATAACAGAGGAATCAAATGATAAGTCTAAGATATGGAAGCTTACTGAAGTCAGCGAGCCTTCTCAATGCAGGTCACTGAGACTCCCTGAGAATCTGAGAGTCGCCAAGGTATATATCATCAATATACATTTTCTGATCAATGTTTTCTTCTTTTTCTGATGATAAACCGATAACATTTTGCAGATATCAAGATTGATTTTCACCAATTCAGGAAACGCTATCTTGGCTTTGGCATCAAACGCTATTCATCTTCTGTGGAAATGGCAGAGGAATGAGCGCAACGCAACTGGAAAGGTAAACTTGACTGATCTCTCTCTAACTTTCTTGGTCAAATAATGATAAATTGTCATTCATTCATATAGGCTACAGCTTCTTTGCCACCTCAACAGTGGCAACCAGCAAGTGGGATCCTAATGACTAACGACGCAGCTGAAAACAATCCTGAGGAAGCTGTACCTTGTTTTGCTTTATCCAAGAATGATTCGTATGTAATGTCAGCCTCCGGTGGAAAGATCTCCTTGTTTAACATGATGACGTTTAAGGTAACTTATAGACACATATGTTTGATGTTTTGTATTATGCATTTTGATTCACTGAGTGATTGTTCTTGGCTCTGATAATGTTGTGCTAGACGATGGCTACTTTTATGCCACCGCCGCCTGCTGCAACTTTTCTTGCATTCCATCCTCTAGACAATAACATCATTGCTATCGGAATGGATGATAGTACTATTCAGATTTATAACGTCCGTGTTGATGAGGTAATGAATCAAAATCTAAAGAGAAGAAGCAGTGTTTTGTATGTTTGATATGATGGTCAACATGGTTCCTTGATTGCTCGTGCAGGTGAAGAGTAAGCTTAAAGGTCATTCAAAGAGAATAACTGGTCTTGCCTTCTCCAATGTGTTGAATGTGCTGGTTTCTTCTGGAGCTGATGCTCAGGTTCGAACCATCTTTTTTTTGCTTTTTTGAGAATCAATGGGACAAGATCAACAGTCTGGTATGTTCTTCTTGTTGTTGCAGCTTTGTGTTTGGAACACAGATGGATGGGAGAAGCAAAGAAGCAAGGTTCTGCCACTTCCACAGGGAAGACCAAACACTGCACCTTCAGACACGCGTGTTCAGTTCCACCAAGATCAAGCTCACTTCCTCGTCGTGCACGAGACGCAGCTTGCTATTTATGAAACAACCAAGCTCGAATGCATGAAACAGGTATCTCTCTCTCTCACACACACTGCAAGATCTGCAGTGTAATAATGCATTTGATTAACGATTGTATTGACTTCTTTAACAGTGGCCAGTGAGAGAATCGTCAGCTCCAATCACTCATGCTACGTTCTCATGTGATAGCCAATTGGTCTATGCGAGTTTTATGGATGCAACGATTTGTGTATTTAGCTCTGCTAATCTAAGGTTGCGTTGTCGTGTCAACCCTTCTGCATATCTACCAGCTAGTCTCAGGTAAACAACAGAGGATTCTTGAATTTTTTTTTTTTCTTAAAATAGTAAATCTTGATGAAGCTTTGGTTGTTCTTTTTTTTTTTTTGCAGTAACTCGAACGTACATCCTCTGGTGATTGCGGCACATCCGCAAGAACCAAACATGTTTGCAGTTGGTCTCTCAGACGGAGGTGTTCATATATTCGAACCGGTTGAGTCGGAAGGTAAATGGGGAGTGGCTCCACCAGCTGAGAACGGGTCTGCAAATGGCGCAGTTGCTGCACCATCCGTTGGAGCCTCTGCCTCTGATCAGCCACAGAGATGATCTGATCATATGGATCCATCTACCTCTCTGATTCTCTTTCTTTCTGTTAAAGTTCTTTTTTATCTTTTTTTTTTGGGTAGAAATATTTATGATCCAGAGATTCTTGACATGTTTAGTTGTAACATATATTCAGCGTAATTTAGTAGTAAAGTTTGTTTCTTGTGACATCATAGATTTTCATGCAGACGATACTTAGAATTTACATGGCATTTACAAGAGTGATTAGTTTATGTTGACGATAGTGACAGCAAACCAAAGAGATCCCAAAAGCTGCTCACATAGAAGAGAACTCTATGTTCATTTTACAGTCAGACCTCACTTCACTCTCTATGCTCTCTTATTATCTGAATATGATAATGCAATAACTGCTCCATTGGTACACTTAGACCTAGGCATTCATTTTCAATTCAGTTTTGGTTTTTCAGTTTTAGACATTTAGAAACAGTTCAGTTATTTACAAAATTTAGTTGTCATTTTGATTTCAGTTTGGTTTGAGCAGCAATGTTAGGAACGCGACTAATATTCGAAAAAAATTTAGATCCAATTCGGTTATGGTTTGGTTCTATTTTTTTGGATAATATAAATAAATAATGTAATTCAGATTTTCCAGATTATATATCGAATAATTTGGGTTATTCAAATAAAAATGTAAGGTAATTCAACTAATTTTAAATATTTGGATTAAGAAAATATTGGAATAATTTCGATTTTTGATTAAATCAATTTATAAAAAGTATCTTAAAATATGATAGATATTTATAATATGTATTTTAAAGATCAATTGGTTTCGATTTTTTGGTTTAAATAGGATCCTATTTATGAACTAAATTTGGTTTCAGTTGAGATAAATATGTCAAGGCCTCAGGTACATTAGTCAGATAATTACACAGAGCAAATGATTACCAACTTTTTCATGACCAAGATGAACACAAACACTCGATTCTTTCCAAAAACGATATAACTTTCTTTTTTTATTCAGAAACAAACACAAACAACATTGTAGTTTAAGAAGAAGATGACGATGACGACTCCTCTTTCACGCGAACAACACCATCGTTAAGCAACTTCTGCTCAGTTTTCTTCCCCTCCCCACCACCACCAAACATCTGCTTCCTATAAACCTGATGCAACCTCCCAAACAACTCCTTCTTAATCGACTCAAACGCCATATCCAACCTCTCCAGCTGCTCAAGCGCGTTCTGATTATACATAAACAAACCATAGTAAAGCTCAAAGCTATCACTCGACGTGTTCTCCACCAAATCAAGCAACGTCTCGTAACCTTTGGTGTTAATTGGAGAAGACTCGACTCCAAACTTCTCCAACACTCTCCCCATGGTATGCGTCACGAACTGGGACCCAGCGGCGTGCTTGTCGTGCTCCTCGCAGCTCATCTCCACCATCCGACAGCCTTCGCTCTCGAACACCTTGAGAAACTTGTCGCACCTCTCGTGTCGAGAGGATTCGTCTCCGATCCTGACCTTGTCGTAGACGAAAGGGAGGCCCGACCAGGAGTGCTTGCCGCTCTCGGGTCCGAACATAGGGTGAGTGCAGAGGATGTCGAACTCTTTCGGTAAGTACTTGAGGAAGAGGGTTTTGGGGAACTCTTTGACGGAGAGGACGTCGACGAAGAGCGTGCTGCGGCGGAGGCGCTGGAAGGGGAAGGATCGGAGGACGGATTCGGTGGAGAGGATGGAGGTGCAGAGGAGGACGACGTCGGGGTGCTGCTCGCAGAGGTCGTGGGGGTTGTGGAAGAAGCGGGCGCCGATTGAGGAGGCGGCGGAGGAGTAATCGGAGCGGGAGTGGGTGATTAGGTCGTGGCCGTGGCGGATTAGGGTTTTGGAGAGGAATTGGCCGAAGTTGCCGAAGCCTAGGACGGCGATTTTGAGGGCGGAGGATTTGCGGTACTCGGATTTGAGCTGGGTCTCGTAGTCGAAGATCTGGGCGGCGTCGATGGCGCGGATGCGGAGGGATCTCGGCGGAGAAATGGGTGGGTTCCGGCGGAGATTGGGTGGGGAGAAGAGGGGCTTCGTGGGAGAGAAATGGAGCAGCATTGTTTGGTGGTGGTGGAGAAGAGATTAGTGGTGATTTGAGGAGTGTGTATGCAAATGCCCCAACTTGTGGAAGAAGAGGATGGAGATGAAGAAGAGAAGCTATATGAGGAAGAAGATCGAATCCGATTAATACCACAACCACAAGGACCGTAAAATAAATTAAAATAATTTGTCATCAAGTGGAATTATGCTTCCCACGTTTTTCACTTTTCTGTAATAACCCCTCGTATAACATTATAATTAAGAAAATGACCCACAAGTTCTCTTTTTCTACTCTTAGCCCCTTAGATAAATAGTTCCAAAACTGTCTTCCCAACGAAATAAGCTCAAGCAAGTTAGAGGAGGTGGATAAATTTCGTGGCTTTGGTAAAATCTGATCCTGTGATCCACACTCTGTTGCCACTGACGATGAAAGGAGATTCTTGAGATGTTTAAGGAGAGTGTGTTGATGCTATGGAGGACGAGATGTTTAGAGGCTAACGAGCAAAGATGGGAAGCTTGCTTTGGAAAGGACGAAGCATGAAGTTGAGAAACAGGAGATCTCACCGTTGATGCAAGTTATGCCTTTGTATTTGAACAGTCGGATTCTAAGAGCATTGCAGGAGTCATTAGCCACTGAGCTCGCTTCCAGTATGAGTGTTGCGCTTGAACTGGAGAGGAATCTGACGGTGGCTTACAATCGGGAGTTGCTGGAGATTGTGGCTGGAGCCGAAGGTGTTAGTTAGAAACTAAAGTTGTTTCTAACCATCAAGTGTATGTGTAATAATGTTATGAAAGACGATTTAAAAAATGAGCTCTCAATCAACAAAAAAACAAGTCTCAAATACTCGGTGGATTTCTAAATTCTAGACAGCACAAAAAGTGATAAAGAGACAGAGAAAGCATCATTTGGTTTTGGTTCTTTAAATGAGCCCTCAATCAACAAAAACAGGTTTTGTTTAAACCACCTACTTCAAAACGAAAACAAGAATGGTAAAAAGGAGACTTTTGAATCGATTCTCCATCATCTTCTTCTTCATCATCATGATAACTCAAGTTTGAGATTAGAGGTACTTGAAAAGGATACCACCGTGAGTGGCAAAGAAGGGAGCAAACACAAGAGACTCAACAGCCATAAGCTTGATCAGAATGTTCAACGAAGGTCCTGAGGTATCCTTCAATGGGTCTCCAATGGTGTCACCTATCACAGCTGCCTTGTGTGGCTCTGAACCCTTTGGTCCAAGACTCTTTGCGTGTTCCGACACACCAGCCTGGAAAACAACAAATCTCAATGCTTAAGGACTTTGATTCTCATCTCTTAAAAAAATGGTTTTGATAAATCAGTTCTGTACCTCAATGTATTTCTTGGCGTTGTCCCAAGCACCACCAGTGTTGGATGCAGAGATGGCAATCTATTTATATAAAACAAGAACGTGGATGAGCATATGTTAAATTGCATTAAGTTACTCACAAGAATATACCTGAACACCGGAAACAAGGGAGCCGGCGAGAACACCAGAGAGGGTCTCAACACCAAAGAAGAAACCAACAATGAGAGGAGTGAGCATGACAAGGCAGCCAGGAGGAATCATTTCCTTAATAGAAGCATCGGTGGAGATCTTGACGCATGTGGCGTAGTCAGGCTTTGCGGTACCTTCCATGAGTCCAGGGATGGTGTTGAACTGCCTGCGAACCTCTTCAACCATCTTAAGAGCTGCACTTCCCACACTCTTCATCGTCATGGCCGAGAACCAGTAAGGAAGCATGGCACCGACAAGCAGACCAATGATAACCTTAGGAGTCAAAACATCCACGGTGTGGACTCCTGCACGGCTCACAAAGGCACCGAACAAGGCCAAGGAGACCAACGCAGCAGAGCCAATAGCAAATCCCTATATGGAACAGTCAGCATTATTAGCAAATTAAAACAAGCAACCAAGCTTGCATAAAGGGGCTTAGAATGCCACGTACCTTTCCAATAGCGGCGGTGGTGTTTCCAGCTGCGTCAAGAGCATCGGTTCTTTCACGGATGCGGTGGCTCATTCCAGCCATTTCAGCAATACCACCAGCATTGTCACTGATGGGACCGTAGGCATCAATGGCCAAACCAGTGGCGATGGTACTGAGCATCCCTAGAGCGGCAACAGCAACACCATACATAGCAGCAAAGCTGAAGCTAACGAAGATACTGATAGCAATGGCGAAGATTGGAATGATGACGGACTTGTAACCAAGGGCCAGTCCGAATATGACGTTGGTGGCTGCACCAGTTCTGCATGAATCTGCAACATCTTGCACAGGGCTGCAAGAACACAAGTACATTAGAGTTGTCCTATTGATGGTAATCAAAGATGGTGAAAGTAGTTTCTTACCTGTAGGCGTTGCTGGTGTAGTACTCAGTGACAAAACCAATAATGAGTCCAGCCCAAAGACCAACACAAACACACAGGAATAGCTGCCTGGAATCCAAAATTGTACAACCATAATTAGAATCTTACACCGTAGACAAAAAGCAGAAAGAAGGATCATATTACCAGTTCTGCACGACTTTTTGTGTTCCAAAGTTAAAGATGGTGAAGGAAGAAGGCAAGCCAACCCATGACACAACAGCGATTCCAACGGTCATGATAGCAGTTGAGATGATGAGCTGGTTCTTCAACGCAGGCTCAATCTCCTTGACAGCCTTAATCTCAAAGAAGTCAGTGGCGAAGAGAGTTGTGATCAAACAAACCAAGATACCCATTGAGCTGATGAGCAGTGGGTAGCACATGGCAGTGAAATCGTGGTTGATACCGAAGGAGGAGATGGAAGCAACAACAAGTGCGGCACATGATGCTTCAGCATAGGAACCAAAGAGATCAGATCCCATACCAGCAATGTCACCAACATTGTCACCCACATTATCAGCAATGACCTGTAACATAACCGACAAAACAAAGTCAAAAACTTTTCTGAAAAGTAAAAGCAAAAGCAGTGTCATGTACTTACAGCTGGGTTTCTTGGATCGTCTTCTGGAATATTCCTCTCGATTTTACCGACAAGGTCAGCACCAACATCAGCAGCTTTAGTGTAGATCCCACCACCAACACGTCCAAAGAGAGCCATGGAAGACCCACCAAGCCCGTAACCAGTAATAGCCTCAAAAAGACCTTCCCAGTCATCACCGTAATAGATCTTGAACACGTTAATGGTAATGTACAGCACCAAGAGACCACTAGCGGCGAGAAGGAAACCCATCACAGCCCCTGACCTGAAGGCAACAATGAAGGCCTTTCCAACACTTTTCCTCGCCTCCAAGGTGGTTCTAGCGTTAGCGTAGGTAGCAATCTTCATGCCGAGGAAGCCAGAGAGAACGGAGGTGACCGCACCGAGGATGAAAGCAATGGTGCTGAAAGCCGCGGTGGCCAACGCAGGCTTGCAGGTTTTGGTGGAGTCGTAGGTGCAAGGCTTGCTCTCCGTGCTGAATCCCTCGACGGAGCCGAGGAAAACGAAGATGATAGCGGCAAAGAACACCATGAAGACACCAACATATTGGTACTCCGTGAATAGGAATGAAGTTGCACCTGTCCCCAAACACACACCGAATCAGATCCTCACTTTTCAGACAAGACTAGATTCCAAAACACATCAGATTAAAAGATTACTAAACTAGTAGTAGTTTAACGTCCTTATCAATACAGTAAAACAACCTTCAATCACCAACCAAACCAAACATAGCCAGATCTAGGACAACGACCGTGAGATCTGAACAGAGTGTGACGAGATCTTACCTTCGGATATAGCTGTCTGAATCTCAGCGCACTTAGCGACGACGCTCTGGTCGTTGACACCTTCCTCTTCCTCGATGAGGTAATCTCCGTAGCCATTCTTAGCACCGCCGGAAGACGACGATGCGCCTTGGTCGCCGGAGACTTTCACGCGAGAGACGATGAACCATTGGAAGAGCGAGAAAACGATGCCGACCACCGCGCAAACCGGGATGAGGATCTCCGTCCAGAGCTCCGGGAGAAAAGCTGACGCCACCATTCTCTCCGTACGACGATAAGAGACACAACAAACAACAAACAACACAGAGATGAGATGAGATAGTGTTTCGATGGAAGATGAAATGAGGATATCGTGTCGTTTTATAACACTGCCTCTCCCTTCGCTTGGATGCTCTATTCAAAATCCGGTGCGGTTAGTTGCACCGTTCTTTACGCTACACCCTTAACGCTTGCTTTCATCTTGGCCGTTGATTTTAGGGCTTAAGAGACGAGGTGCGTGTGCGTTACTGCGTTGATGTCCGTCCGATCGTGGAGTACAGGATTAGCGCTCAGCTGATTTTGTAGTCAATCGTCTACGTGGTGTACATTAATTAGTTTGCTTTTTTTACACTTATTGGAATTAATTAGTTAGGTGGAGATTATGTTTATCCATGGTATATTCGAGTATTTATAGAGAGTGATTGTATTTATACTAGGGAAGTATATCATTAAATCCTCGTCATCATTTTCAACCAGTGATTCAGTGTACAGTCAGATACGGATTAAATTTAAATCATTTGAAAGAATAATGAAATTTAGAATGCCCTTTTTTCAAAAAAAAAAAAAAGAATAATGAAATTTATTTTAGCCAGATAACAAATACATGTAATTTAATGAAAGAATAGATCTAATCAATCTTATGATTAGTATGTTGATTTTTTGTGTTTCGGATTCAACTTACTTTTTAGCACGACACAGTATTGCTTTTTTTTTTAAATTAAGGATTTTTAAAATGCATATTTTTTTCATTTTTAATATATGATATTTTCAATGTAAATCGGGAAGCTAATAAAGTCGTGGATGCATTAGCCCGATTATAAATTTCTGCTACGTTTACATGTTGCTTTCATAACTATGTTCATGTAAAGATAATAAACTTTCTACATGAAAATTATGTACAAGTTCGAAATTATTAATAAAGTAAGAAAGAAGTTAGAAAAAAAAAGATGATATTTTAGAAATAAAATAAAAAATATTAAAAATCTTTACATTTTCTAAACAAAAGAATCATTAAATATTTATCTTTAACAAATAATAAAATAGATTGTATAATATCATTAGTCATATAATATAAATTTTTAATAAACTTTACATTAAAAATTAAAAATGTAATGTAATTTGGAACCAAAAAAAAAATCAAAACGTCGTGTATTTAAAAGCAAATGGAGTATAAGATTATGAATTAAAATTTAAACTAGATTTTGACCCGTGCAACCGCACGGGTGTTTGTTTTCACTTTTCCATACATAAATTATTGTTTTAAAATATAAATAGTATATATTTTTAGTGCTAATCATATACTTAAATATTTATATAACTATTTCAAATACAATAATTTTATAATTTACATGTTATAATTAATTAATTATTTAAACCTTATGTATTTGCCACTTCTTATTATATATTTATCTTATTGTATTTGCATTTAGTTATTAAGCAAATTAATATATTCATGAGAAATATATTTAAAAAAATATTTTGTATTTAATTTATGCTAAATTCTGACCCGTATTTCAAAACTGGATTTTTTTTTACCAATATTTTTATGCTTATTCATTTTAGATAATTTATTATTGTATATATAAAAGTGTAAGATATGTTAATTTTTAGACATGTATTATATAGTTTGTTAATTTTAACTCGTTCTATCATCATATTATATTTTAAATAAATAGTTTATATTTATGAAAATAAAATTTATAAATTTATCAATTGAATATAATTTTATCATATTTATTTTAGTATAATAATTATATTTTAACATGATCATGACTATAAAAGTAGATAAAATAGGATATAATTTATTTATTTTTATTTCTAAACGATAACTTAAAATATATTAAGTTATTGTTTAAATATTACACAGATTTATTAGAATTTTTAAAATATAATATATAAATATACATTATATTATATTTAAAATGAAAATATATTATGATTAAAGTAGTTACAAAGATTTTATATTATTAACTTTAAAGAAATACATGTTAATTTTTATACATGTATTATATAGTTTGATAATGTTAACCCATCTTACCAACATATTAGATTTTATTTTTCAACATAAATATTTTATAATTACGAAAATAAAATATATAAATATATAAATTTAATACAATTTTATTATATTTAGCTCAATATAATAATTTAAATTTAATATGATTGATTATGATTATATAATAACTAAAATATTATAAATTTTTTTATTTTTCATTTTATATAACTGAATATATTAATGTATAATAATATTTTAAACTAATTTCGAAATTAGTGAAAATATTTAAATATAATTTCAAAATTGAAGATCTTGTAAAAATCTTTTTAAACAGATTTGTTAAAATTTTAAAATAAATATATTTATATTTAAAATGAAAAGATATCAAAAGATACTATGATTAAAATATTTTAAAAATTATATTTATTATAAGTCTGAATTAAAATATAGTATGAATTTCTATGAATAGGTCCATTAGGTCCATTTTTAAAAAAATCACACATGAATCAAAGTTGTGACTTCTATTTTAATATATAAGAAGTTTAGAATTTTAAAAAGTAAAATTTAAATATTTTACCAAAAAAATAATAAATATATTTAAAAACTCAGTATTCGTGTTATGGGAATCGATTCTATAGTGGTACAGTGTACTTTAGCAACTCGCTTCGACGTTATACTAAACTCATGTTGGCAACAGGTTCGATTAGGTTTGGATTCCAAAACTTCTATTAGGTTCGTCTCATCTTATTCTTCGGACGAAAGAGAAGGGGTACAGCAAGGTACGGTGCACTCTACTGTATGTGGACATTTCCGCCAAAGAATAAGAGCTGTGAGAGGATATAGCGGAGGCCTTTTCGAGCGGCTACGTATTTATGTGTATTGAATGGTGTGCAACTTTCCAGTCGGATAAATACTCTTTTCTTTTTAAATATCTTTATTAACTTTTGTATTTCTGTGGAGCATTAATTATTTTTCTTGTACCAGTGAGTAGTGACCACTCATGCTCATCTTTTGTTCCCCTTTGCATGTTGCTAACGAATATGGAAAATTACCAAGTGATAAAATCTTTCCGAGTTATGTGGCCAACATTAGGACATGTACCTTTCAATCACGATTTAGTTTCCTTTATTTATAAATTATATAATCATATATATGGGATAGGTTATCAATCGTGATGGGATGTAAACGTAGAATTCAAACCAGTCTCAGCTAATTAAAGTAACAATAATTGAATTAGAAAGGAAGTGAATGATTTTACACGGTAACATAATGTGGACTTCCCATGATTATTATGATTAGGAGTGATCGTCGGCGCTATTGCAATTATAATGTTTTTCTAATTAAGGCAAACAAAGCTCACCAAAGTTCGGTGACATCTCAACGTTTATATTGACAATGCCATAAAATGGTGTTACGTCTATCTTATTAAAAACATCGTGGATATATCCATAAAAATGATCTCGTGGTTAAGAAGAAAAAAATAAAGATCTATTTATTAAAATGAAAGAACACTTTGTTTTATTAAAATGAGTGACGGATGGGTCATTTGTTTATCGGTAAAATGTTGAATGGTGGTTTGTGATTTATTGATGTGAATTATATGATAAAGAATACGTGGCCCTTTAATTTATTATTTTATCCACAAAGTGGTGTCAGATACTTTTATAGTATCTAGAAATATAATAGGAAATTTGTCAAATATAATCTTTATAAAAAAAATGTACCTGAGAACAAGATTTAGTATAACTGATATCACTCACATTATTTTAAAGAGTGACTTTTACTCTCTCAAATATTTTGATAAATTTGAGAACAAGATTTATTATTATTTTTTTTTTGTAAATTTGAAAAAATATTAATAAACAAAATTGGTAAATATGTTCATACTTCACAATATTTTCTTGCCAAAATTATTTGACATAATTGAAGTTATTGATACAATTTCAATAGCAAAACACAATAACATAAAATATTAATCAAATTTATTACAACTAAAGGAAAATAATTCTCAAGAAAACTTAGTCAAATTCACAAAAGATAAACCATTACATAAGTTTAAAGATATAACACTTTCATTAGAAGTCTTATGGAAAGTCTTTTCGAAAGACTTAAATTTAAAGCATAAAATTGAAATATAAGCGATAAATTTAAGAGGAAAATTAAAATTTAAGCAGGAAACTCAAAAATTTAAGTGAAAATTGAAATTTCAAATTTTTTGAAAGTTAAAAAGTATATCTTATGATCTAAGAAAATACATTAAACCATGTTACTTGATATTCTTGAAGTTACTTAACACTTTTTAAACTTAAATAAACATATCTTAAAGTTACTTAACACATGAATGTCGGTAAACTCATAATTAAAACCATTTAAGTTATGAATTTCATTCAGGAGCTCAAATATCAACTAATATACATGAATTAACAAAAAAATATTAAAAATTCATTATAGTTTTAGAGAAAATAAAAGTTTATTAAACATTGACGCATACGACTTCCAATGAGGTCATTTGGTAGACTTTTAGAAAGTCGTCCATTTGGGTTAGTTTTGCAATTAATTTTTAACCTAGACGACTTATATGGAAGTCGTTCATCTTTGTTTGTTTAAAAAATATTTGAGACGACTTCCTTATAAGTCATCTAGGGTAAACGGGTTAGTTTTGCATTTGACCGGATTGTATCAGAAATTTGACTATTTCTAGACGACTTACACATAAGTTGCCCAGTAGGAAATTAAAAAAACAATATTTTTGTTATACCAAGACGACTTCCATGAAAGTCGTCTCAGGTTAGTTTTGCAATTGAAAAATAAAACAAAAAAAATTATTTTTTTCTAGACGACTTACATGGAAGTAGTCCGCCCGACGACCTACATGGAAGTTGCCAAGATAAGCAAAGTTTGACCAGAATCTTGGAATAAAATCATCGACGACTTTCGTGTAAGTTGTCTAACGGACGACTTTCATGTAAGTCGTCTACAAAAAAAAAATCATGTTTTATTTTTCAATTGCAAAACTAACCTGAGACGATTTACATGGAAGTCGTCTAGATATAACAAAATGTTGATTTTTTTTAATTTTCTACTGGACGTCTTATGTGTAAGTCGTCTAGAAAAAGTCAAATTATTTACACAATTCGGTCAAATGCAAAACTAACCCGTTTACCCTAGACGATTCACATGGAAGTCGTCTCAAAATTTTTTTTTAACAAACAAAGATGGACGACTTACATGTAAGTTATCTCTAAAAACACATTTAAAAGTCAATTGCAAAACTAAACTATGCATTGACCAGAAGACTTCCATGTAAGTCGTCTACATCCATAAGACTTACCCGAAAGTCGTCTGGGCGAACAGAGCAGAAAAAAAAACTGATTTCATAGTTTCAACTAGTGAGATAACTTGTTCAGCACACATAAGTCTTCTCCAAGCACCCAAAATCTCAAACAAAAATGACTCACCAAGAATCGTAAACTTCAATGGCTCTATGAACCACAAAAATTTTAGAATCAAAATCTTAGGTTTTTTTGGATGAATATGGAGATAAAGTAAATAGATGTTGTTTTTAGTTCATAAGAATTGAGAAAGAGGAAGTGTAACTCGATTTTATGTGTATTAAGAGCTTCAAATTGGTTGTTCATAGTGGCTGGTGTATTGATGCCAATGGTAATCTTGTAAATACTTGAAGATGATGAGGTTGAGAGAGTTAAAATATCATTTTCAAACAAAAAAAATTAGTGGCATTTTCGTGATTAATTTAAATTTGTGAGATGAATAAGGCAAATTTTTTTTAAAAAAAAGATATATGTTAGTTTTGTGGTTGACTTTGAGTTTTTAATCTATTTTGAAAAAACCCCAATATAATATTTGGATTTTATTTTTGCGTGAATGGAAGATAGCGGGGAAAATCATGTATAACATTAATAATTTGTATGCACACTACACCAAACCAAGTGACCTTGCAAGAGTTAAGGAGCGGTCCCATGATATTCCTGCGGGTAAGGTGGGGTCCATCACCACCTCAAATAGATCAAGACCCTTGGATTGGTTGGTGTCTGAGAGTCCCTCTGATCCAACGTTCCATCTCTCTGTTTTAACAATTCCTCTGATTCGATCTCTCACCGACACAAGTTCCGGTAACTTTTTGCCTCATTTGTCTTGACACAATCACCGCAATAAACTAGGTTCATTTGTTTTAAATGTAATTATTATAATTCTTTTATTAAACAAAAATTGAAGTTTAGTCGTAATTGGAAGAATAACAGCTTGTTTTCTGATGCAACCTCCAATGTTTGTCTCTCTTTTCTTTTGTTTCGTAGTTTATCAAAGAAAGGGAAATGACAGATCATATTTGGAATATTCGATAGATATTCGTTGCCATTTGCAGAATTGCCCGCCAAACCATTTTATTCGTTTCTTACCCTAGGCTTCGTCATCGTTTTACGTGGGCCTCTATCTCTGAACATTTGTAGGTTTTGACCAAAACAGCTGGGCTTTGGTGACATTTTCTAAGTTTTTATAAATTATTGTTGTTCATGAAAACACAAGTATATCAACACATATGTTGAAGTAGACAAATAACTTGAGGTACTAAGAACTATAGCAATATTAGCAAGAAGAAAGCGAAAGGAAAGAGAGGAAGCTGAATCCGGCGATCTAAAGTAGGGCTGGGCAAATAAACCGATCCCGAAAATCCGAACCGAATCCGATCCGATAAAAATGAATCCGAACCGATCCGAACCCGACGTAAATACCGAATGGATCTTGTTTTGTGGTATTTTGGGTTATGGGTATTATCCGAACCGAACCCGAATCTAAATGGATATCCGATAAAACCCGAAATATTCAAAACCTCGAAAAGATCTTGTACCAAACATGATCTCAATTCCTAATATGTATCCAAAATACACTATGAAATATTGAACATCTAAAATACTTATCTATTACATGAAGGTTGGTGGTTCTATTGCATGAAGGTTGGTGGTACTATTACATGAATGTTGATGGTTGAAGATGGCCGTTGAATCTTGAAGTATTTAGATTTTGATTTTGTTTTCGTTAAACAATGTTTCTCATTTCACGAGAACTTGGTTTTCATTTCATGCTTTTACTTATTTGGTTTTCTTTTTATCAGTAAATTTTTTTTTTTCGTTTGATTTTGAATGATCACGGTTGATGTTCCTTATTTTTGAATCGATTTTATTTAATTTTTGGTTACAAAATAGATACAAATCAGATATTTTAAAACTGAAGAACCGATTTTACTCATGTTTTGGTCATAAAATAGGTAAAAATCAGGTACTTTTAAACCGAAAAACCGATTGGGATCTGAACCCGAGAGTATATTGGGTTGTACCGATTCTTTGAAGATTTACTAACCCCGACCCGAACCGATAGAACCCGAACCGGTCCCGAACCGAACTTTCATATAATCCGAATGGGGCTGATTTTGATAAACCCGAAAAACCAAAACCCGATTGGATAAAACCGAAACCCGTTTGGGACCCCGAATGCCCAGGCCTAATCTAAAGGTTGTAACTCTTAACGGGCTTCGAATATATCAACAAGAAGGGTGTTAAATTTTCAAATCATGCACTAATTGGGCCCCAACATAACACATCGATAGTTTAGTCTTGTCCACTGAAGCTTTCATCTTTTGTGGATCATAACAGTAACACTATAGATTAAGGATTTAGTTGGGCCTATTTGGACCAAATTTAATTATCCAAAAAAGTAGATCTACCGCAAATTTTAGTAACACTACACAACAATCTTTAAACACAAAAATGTAAAACCAATCAACAATAAATTTACAGTGAAGCTTATAACCTTTTCTTAATATCCCTAGAATACTTGTACAGTCACAACTACGAGAAACCAACCGACCAATCTTGCATCATTTCGCCTGAACGACGTCCCATTGCTTATATCTCCAAGAAACAACCAGCTTGAACGTGGCCTTTATATTTTCCATGTGTTTCCAGTTTTACCCATCGAGAGTTGCTCATATCCCAATTATACCCTACACTTGGTTCGCCGTACCGGGCCGAACCGATCACGACCACCTTCCCAGACCTCCTTACCGCCATGTATGATACATTGCACACGTCATCAGGTAGATTCACAACTTTCTGCCACGTGTCATCACTCTTCACCGTCAGATCACGACGGCAGCAAGCGTAGAGCTCACCGTTCTCAGCGGCTGCACAGACCGGTGGCCATGTAGACATCCCGTGAGCGAGAAAGTCTTTCGCTTCTTGACACCACTGCCGCATGGTGACGTCGAAACATTCAGCGGTTTTACTAAACTGCCCTTGCTCCTCCGTGGCGTAACCACCAACGACGTGGAATTTGCCAGCATGGAAAGTCGCCGCGCATTCGTCTCGCTCACGGCCCATATCTGGCAACAAAGCCCATCTATCTTCCGCCACGTCATACATTATAGCTGACGTCAGCGCGTTCTTGTCTTCGTCGTGTCCACCGGCCACTAACACGTTCCGTTCAGAATCCGAAGCGCAGGCGAAGAAGGACCGTGGCCCACCTGGCATGCTTGTCCCGTTACGCCACGTGGAATTCAAGAAGCTGAAGATGAAGACCGAATCAGAGGTCCGCCACGTGACCGGGTCAAGTCCACCAATCACAACAAGATCCGTCCCGACAGAAGCTAATCTACAAAACAGAGGCAACCCGTTGGATTTCCCGGGAACCGGAGGCAGCTCGGTCCATAAACCGGACTCTGGTTCAAGAATAGAGATCCGGTACACGGGCGTTGGAATGGTTTTTCCCGATCCGAGTTGTGAAACCGGGTCGAGACGAGCTTGAGACAAGACAACAAGCTCCTGGCTATGTCCTGAAGCTTTCCGGTGTCGTAAAAAATCAGGGAGACTGATCTCTCGCTTCCAGACTTTGCAGACGGAGGAGATCAGAGGAAACTGCTTGTAGGAGGTGCGTAGGAGACACTCGCGGGCTAGGGTTTCCAGAAGATCGGGGATAAGCTCCATTGTCACAGAAATATCAGGTTGAAGAGAGAAGAAAATGATGCGATATATTTTTTCAGACGAAATTATTCAGGTTGTTATATGAATGATGATGTGAGAGAGAGAGAGAGGTGTTGGCACTTTATATAGATAGTCTTCAGTCTTCTAGAATCTAGAAACTGAAAGTGAAATATTATAATTCGTTAATAGAACTTACTTTTTATTGTCTTAATTCCTAAATGAAGAATGCTACAGTACATTGGATTGATTGCCGCTGCAAACAAAATATTGTAATTATTTGTGTCAATAATATTAATTTCATGATTCCAATAAGAAAAATTAGAAGTAATGGTTAGACTACAAAAATGTGAATTTTAACATAGAAACGTAAGGTTTACGTTTTTTCATTGAGTAACGATCAGATCGGTTAATAGGAACAATGTGCGGTTATGGTTTACGTGATTGAGACGTTATACCAATCGAGACATTGTGGACTTGTATGATGTGATAGCCGTTGGGTTTTAGATATGCAAGCAGTTTTGTAAGCCAGTCTGATTAGCTAAATGAGAGTCTCGCTGCTTAATTTATTGTCTACCGTTTATTTTACTATTTAACTAATTAACTAATCGGAATGCCACTTGTTTTTTTTATTTGGGATATATTGTAGATTACTAGTGTGAGATTGTGTATTAATTTACTGATTATTCACGTTTAGCGTCTTAAAATTATCAGCTGGATTTGCGAAGAATGTAAAATATTAGTTATATAATTTAGAATATTAATATGCTCGACGTGGAACCAACGATACCGTGTGCCATAATTACTAAACTGTGTATAAATAACAAATAATCTTCAAGTATAACGTGTTAATGGAGATGCTTTACGTAGGTACATTATATTTAAGACAAATTTAAAAATACAAAACTGTAGTAGTGGATGTATAAAAATGTATATGATGTTGGGATTTAAATCAATGCTATATAAAGACATAATAAAACCGAAAAAGTCAAAATATGGTAGATAAAATATTCGAGATAGTATATGAAGGTCCATGTGATCCCATGTGGCCTAATTATTTACGAAGACATGCTAACCAATAGGCAATTAGGCACCCAAATGCTTATTATATGTTAACTAGGGGGCTGCCCGCGCTTCGCGCGGGGCTTATTACTTAGTTGTTGTTGCGTGTGTTTGATCTGGGTGTTCCTATGACGTTGTCAGTGGTGTAGGTCGTATGGCTAATGCATAGATGGGAGTTTGATATGTGACGTAAGTGGTCTACTTATCAAGTTTTGTCCTTGTTTATGTGCTTTGTGGTGGGTTGTTTTGGTGTAGGATAAAGTATAAGTTGTATGGATATTTAACTGGGCGTTGTGAACAATATTTAATTTTTGTTTTTGAATAAATTTTTCCTGTAATAATATTTGGTTGGAACTTTTTTTTATTTGTAGTTTTAGACGTTTGTCTAAGTTTGATTATTAGATTTAGCTGTATATTGAGGGTTGAATTTGAAACGTGGTAAACGTTTCTAATTTGATATGTAATCGAAAAGTATTGTTGTATAAATTAGGTAGAGGCCTCTATCTGGCTTTATAGATATTTTAATCGGTCAAATTTTACTATCTTTAATCTTTTTATGCCCTTTAATTGTATAATGGCTTGTCATCGTACAATTTTGTAGATGGGTTCTTTTGAATATTTAACCATTTGTTCTCTGAGTCGGTTTAACTTCATTGTGTATATTTAAAAACTGTAATAAGTGGCCAGCGTTATAATAAAGTCATTCAATAATAGTCTTCATATATTTACAACTATTTATGGTTATTGGAGGCTACAGAACTTATATATAAATAGAAACGCAAATGTGCACTCATGTTTTGATAAGCAATAAGCATAGTCTATCTTATGCAATTTCTCGGTAAATCTGTGCGCGGTAATAATGCAGGAAGGTGGAGTTCTAAAGTAGACAATATTAGTAGTAGAGAACAGCAAACATTAGTGACGACTGTAATGTGATAAATTTGATGGGAAACCTGCATGTTTTTTCTGGTTGCATTTAATCTGTGTAGCCTTTAAAAGTATATTCAGAGTTTCGGTGCTGAATTTCTTAGCTTGCTTGTAGTAGAAGCAAAGCCTGCAGGTTGTACCCATAACATTTTCATCGCAGCTCTTTGGAGGAGCCAGAAATACCTTTGACCCTCATCGTGTATTCGTGTTAAACCATTCTCATGATATCTTCAAGAAGAAATTGAGTAAGATCCACCTCTTTCCTCAACTCTGAGGTCTCTTTTTTCCATCTGCAGAATATTAAACCTTAGTTAGCTTTAACTCAGACCAAAGTTAGAAAAGCCAACATGAACTGAATCTTGATGTTCCTTAGAGATGGTTCTGTCTCTCTGAACAGCAGTTTTAGCTGATACAACTTGTACAAATAAAAGAGATAGTCTTTCTAAATCATAAACACAAATATGATGTTTTCTATCTATGCATACATGCGATTAAGAAGTCGTAGACGGAAAGATGAATTTAATGTATTTATACGTAAACACAAATCATAAATCTAAAATCAGTAGCCAATCTATCTATGTTTACATACGATTGAAAAGTTTGAATGACGATAATAAATTTGTATTTCATTGATCTCTTTTTGTTTGCCAATTTTTTAAATTTAACAAATGTTTTAGATATAATTTGATTGAACCAATTTTTTTCTTCTAAACCCGTACCGATACACGCGGCGCCAATCTGTGATTTCCTTCTTCATACGCACCTGCAGTGTGGTTTTTAAGCGTTAGTTTGTTAACTTGTTGATCTGTGATTTGCTTGGATGAGAGATGATTGCAGAAAGAGGAGATTTGTAATAAAAAATAAGACAATGGAAACATAATCGACATAACAAAAAACACAGTAGTCATTAAGTGAACCAAAGACCTGATCATCCAAGAGCAGCATATCTACGCCCATAAGTTCACCAGTTTTCATCATATTCCTAGATTCCCAAAATCGGAGTAGGCTTGTGACAACGGTTCGAGTACAACGCCCTAGCTTCAACTGGTAAAGAGAGATCTGGGAAGCGGCCATCATTCTTGCAGGAGTGTTTCTTAATTTTGAGCAGAGATGAGCGATGAATCTGTGAAAACCACCAAGCCGGAAATGCCTATAATAAAATCGGGAAGAAAGTGAAGAGGACGGAAGTGGTGAAGTGATGAGATGTAGTGGGGGTCGATTTAACTGAGATTGAATGTAAGGGTTAATGGTATCGTCTTTAAATGCGGTGCAGCCGTTACTCAGATCTAAGCTATGGTGGTTTTGATTATCTCGAAGTCGACGGTGAAGACAGTGGATCGACTTCAATCTGGGCTGATAATACCAAATAAATAATAACTTAGTAAGGCTCAATCTAGTGGAATTAATAGTATTATCTCGAGTATCAATTTAATCATCACTATCAGAGGTCCACCTACTCACGTAGCCCATAGTTGCATTTTCTTAACTTCGAAAGAGATTCTAAAATCGCAGGGGGAACAGTCTGACGTGTCAAGCTGAGAATCATTGAGTGCTGATGACGTGGCGCGTCCTGTGAAGAGAAGCTGCTCCTTTATATATATAGATATTCATAATATCAAATAATTCAACGTGGATTGTTATTGGACTGGAGCATACAAGGTATTAATGGTTTGTAAGACTATTGTTATTGTGTCATAATGAAGCTTTGAATTTTAAAATACACATGTGTGAATTGTAAATAATAATTTTGACATAAAAATATATGATCACTAGGGTCGGCCCGCCCTACGGGCGGGATCTCATATTTAATTTTTGATATATTTTAAATTATACTAATGGTATTATTTTACTGGTTGTTTTGAATATAATTTGCAAGAAATACATAAAGGTTGAATTCCATGGAGTACACTAACTTTAATATATGATTTCCGAACGTGCATTTTGGGTAAGTAAGGCGAAGTTTAATATTGTGTTTGTAACAAAATACTATAGTGGTGGTATCTTTTATCTCTCTGAGTGAATTAGTATACATCATGATGAAACTATATCTTCCGTGGATTTCCGAACGGTAAGTGTATTGTTAATAATCTAGGCCCAATAGTTATCGTTTTATTAGTAGCCCAAATTGCAGAGAAGTTAACTTGTGCCACAAGTTTTGAGTCATTCATAATTATGTAATAATGTAGAACAGGATTAGAATATAGTTTAATAGATATGGAATTAGAAGCTATTAGAATTTCTTTAAAGCAAACATGAAACAATGCATACAATGCAGGAAGAAGGGAAAAAAAAACAGTAGTAATTGAAACATGCATCGTAATGGGAATGGAGGTAACAGTAGACAAACATGCACCATAAAAAGCTAATGACTTCAAAAACCCAACTCATCACTTTGAACAGAGCAATCATACATTTTTAAAAAATTGTTCACTTCAACAAACTACTCATGAAACCACTTAAAATGATCTCACAAATGAAATGGTAAACAACGCAAAACATATTGAGCAAATGAAAGGATTACATCAATAAAAGTTAATGACTTTCAAAAAGCTAAAATGGGTTCCTTAAACCACTATGTAATTAAGCAACAATCAAATATCAGATACTCTATTATCTACTTTTCTATAAACGTAAATAGAGATGTGGAAAACAAACCAGTTCCTGCAGCTGTAATGGCCTGCCTATAGCTCTTATCTTGCCATCTCCAGCAACAAACACACCAACTACGCTCGTCTTAGTGGTACCAGGCTTGGCACCACATACCCATCCTCATCAAGCTCAAACTGCCCATCCAAGAAATTCGTTGCCGGCTCATGACCAATCGCAAATAACAACCCAGACACTTTCAAATTGAAACGTCACCAGTAACAACGTTCTTCACCTTCAAACCACCAGCACGCCTTTCTCTGCTGCATGATCTTCGACGCCCTGAACGTATCTCACCTCCTCCATTGCCGAGTCTCCACCGCCGAGTTTCCGCCGCCGATAACCACCAGAGGTTTGTTCCTGAAGTTCGGAGTGGCGCTGTCGCATACCGCACATGCCGAGATCCCTCCATTCCAGAAACCATCAGCGCCTTCGCCAGATCCGGCGAAGCTCAGCCGTTTCACAACAGCTCCGGTGGAGATGATGACGGCGTCGGCGCGTCGGCGAGCACAGTTCTCGAATCGGTGAAGAGCTTGGACGGCCTCGAGGAGAATTCGACCTTGGTGACCTTCTCCGTGAAGATCTCGGTGCCGAACCTCTCTGATTGCTTCCGGAACTTGTCGACGATGTTGATACCGAGGATGCCTTCGGGGAAGCCGGGAAGGTTCTCGACGTCGGTGGTGGTGGTGGTTAGCTGACCGCCGGGAGCGATGTCGTTGGCCATCCATCCTTCGAAGAGGCGAGGTTTGAGCTCCGTCCTGGCCGCGAAGGAGTTGGACGAAGACGACTAACAAACGCAGTAGAGCACAAAGATATGGAGACAAAGCTACTGTTTCAATTACGACACATCGTGGAGGTAACAATAACCGCATTGAAGACACAATAACCGCCTCTGTGACGCAATGACCGCATTGAAGACACATCGTGGAGGTAACAATCAATGGGAGTTAAGTCTCGGCTGAACCGTTACCGGAAACGTAAAGACAGGACGGAGGCGACCATGAAAACGCGATCTAGGGTTCCTCTTCACTCTTGTTTACGGGCCTGTTAACCGAAGCCCAAAACAATAGAGAGAAAAGGAGAAAAGAAAGCTCGGTTTGTGGAGAAGCGAGACACGCGTCGCGTCTATAACAAAAGACTTTCCACGTAGACACTGCGGGAGGGACTCGAACAATTTTTTATATAATTAGATATGCCTGTATAAGGATTAAATCGCTAAATAAATTATTAAGTAACTATATAGTTTGAGTATGGATTCAAAGGTAGTATCGTATTTTGGGACAACAATCATCATAAAGCTAAAAAATCAAATATTAAGAAAAACTAATATGTGTATAGAGATTTATACAATAATAAAAATTCAGTAAAATGTACTATTAGTATTATGTAAGTATTTTTCATCATCATCCCGACCCTACTCTATTGTGTATTTGTATATCTCTTTGCTCTAACAACGTAACATTGTATGGTTTACCAAAAAAAAAACGTAACATTGTATGTCATGTCCCAAACATATGAAAAATCCAAATTATTTTATACACAACTCACTATGCAATTAAATAGAATACTCCATTTAATTGGGCGTATAACGAGTCACACAAATCAAAAGTCGATGATAACACAAACTTTTTGAGTTTAACTAAGACGACTTTAAAGAGGCAACCTTTGGTCGCCTTCATAATTCATTGTTGATGTTTAAGATAAATGTTTTGTTTACTATGTAGCTGCCATTTGAATAACAGGAAATACATATCTTAACCTAAAGTTTATCATTTGTTCTAAAAGTGGGCATAATCCAAACGTGTTTTCTATACATACATGTGTTCAACCTAACCAATTTATTTTCTGGGCTAAACAGTTTCTTCATGAGATTATGCAGAGAAAAAAAATAAAAGAAATATGCAGCGACCTTTAGCACCGGTTAATTATGCTATTACAAACTATGGGAAACATTACATAGACGATATTACAACCGAAAATTCTACATGTCTAATTATGAGGATTTTCGTCTGACTGCATCACCATGAACCGCTCTATAAAATCTATTCATGACGGTATGCCTTGCGTCATGCCGAAGACTTTTTGTAAACTTTTTCTCCAATATTCTGCATAATTCACATTCTCTGGAAATTAAAACCCAAACCTTCTGGTACAAAAGCATTAATGAACTTTTAGTCAAACCACTAGACAAGGGGGTTTCCACTGCAACGACCTTGTGATTTTGGTTTTTATTTTTATTATTATCAACTCGTTTATAATTTTAAATAAAATTCTCTAAATTTATTTCAAATTAAGTCTAGACCTTTTTCATATATGTCTATAAGTAATACTCCCTCCGTTTCAAAGTGTTACATATTTTAGAGAAAAAAAAATTGTTTCAAAAGATCTATTTTTTTGCATTTTCAATGTATGTTTTATTAATTAATTGCATATTTCAAAAAACTTAATTGCACTTATTAGATATTTATTAGCTTAAAATTATGAAAAAGATAACCACAAAAAGTTATGCAAATTTAATGTGTTTTATTAAAATATGTAACATTTTGAAACGGAGAGAGTACTTTGCTTAATAATGACGACCTAACCAATTTATCAAACAGTACCCATTTAAAATTCTATAGCAATTATGCTTGAAAATTGTGTAAAATGGTACTCCCTATGTATCACTTTAAGTGATTTTTAAGGTTTTTGAACTTGAATCAAGAAAATACAAACTTCTGTACAATTTATTTTGGTTACATAAAAATATCATTAAATGAAATTAATTCAACCAATAAGAAAAAATTCAGTATTTTGCAATTGGTCACAAAGTTTAAATAATGGTATTAAATTATATCTAGAATAATGAAAACATCAATTTTTTTGAAACAATTTTTTTTCTCTAAACACCTCTTAAAGTGATTCGGAGGGAGTATTTAGAAAATAAACGACAGCTAGAAAGCTGAAAGTTTCCTCTTATTTTCATTTTCCTTCTTAATCATTTTTTTTTCTTCATTGTTTTTGGGCATCCAAAGAATATTATCAAAAGTATTTGCATAAGATAACTTGACAAGCAAGAAGATGATCATTTGACTGCTGAGGAATGTATAATTTTGAAAGTAATTGTTGTTCTAATCTTATCTAGCTGAAATGCATGTTTGCTTCTACTATTATTTCTTATGTGAACATCTAGTTTATCAAATATAGTTCGGTTACATAAATATATATGATATCTTATGGCTCTAATTTATGAATGAACTTGATAATATCAATATTTTCGTTTACAAAATACCAACTCAATTATTTAATAAATTAACGTGTTTATTCTTACTTTTTAGAAAGGAATACCTTTAGTTTTTACTACTTTTCAATAACAACTCTTACGATTGTCATTCAGCTAACAAAAGTCTGCTAAATACCAAATGCCTAACTGGTGCAATACATGAGATGAGACAACGTTTTATTATTATACCGAAGACAAACATTTTTTTATTCGACTAAAAATATTCTTATCAGAAACTGAGATACATGTTGCAAAAGATATCACGAATATTTACATCATTTGTATATATGTGAACATGTACATAATTTCTATACATGTGTACATGTACATCATGGCTATAAATGTGAAGGAATACGATGTATGTAGTTTTTTTAACATGATGTATGCAGTTTGTA
Organism: Brassica napus; assembly: GCF_020379485.1. Lineage (NCBI taxonomy): Eukaryota > Viridiplantae > Streptophyta > Magnoliopsida > Brassicales > Brassicaceae > Brassica > Brassica napus. Next base: position 41,351,488 of record NC_063442.1, read on the forward strand.
CTATTTTGGCGCTTCGTAAAGTTTAAACCACTTAACTTTATATGTTATTCCACCACTATTTGTTTCACTGATGTAGGATGTATATGATGTGATGTCTCACAAATAAAAAAAACATTATATGTGATCGTGATAATACGCTAGTAATTTACATTTATCGACAATGATACACAACACGAAATATGAAATGATACAAATAATTTGGAGAAATGGCATGTTCCATGCAACTTGGACACGTTCTAGGGTCCACCACATCTTCCAAAGTCCCTGAAACATATCCGTATACACTTGTACTGTAAGTTGAAATCATGCATTTATTTCCGTGTAAGTGCAGTTAATTAGGAAATAAAATAAAATGCTGGATAGTCCTAGGAAATAATTGAATTTGGTGTTTCGAAAAGTTAAATTTTACTAATATTTTACCACTTGCCTTGACTAACCCCTAGAGATTCACAACATACTAATTAACGTTCATATGATTTTCACTTTGAAATAAATGAAGAGCAACACATATTGGAAATGGTAAAGGTGATCTGATAAACGACAATAGCGAAATAAAAGGAACCCCAAACGGCACGCATCTGACCGCAAAACGTTGGAAAAACGATCACGGCGTCAGGCTGACAATAATTGGAAAATAACAAACGATAAGGTCACAATATCCTAACGGGAAGCATCGTCGGCTGGTTCTTCAGGTCAACGCAATAAACAAAACAAATAGTATTACAAAAACTGAATCATAAGAAAACGAACAAAAACATGATTTATTGTATAACACCAAATGAATCTAAACATATATCTTACCGATAAAAGAACAATATAGAGTAGATTTACTTTGATTACAGATGATACTGAATTGCGTATTAATTAAATCAAGTATACGTCGTATAAAAAAAGGAAATAAATCTTGAGTAATTGGCTTAGATACACCCAGAAACCCATGTAATTTGCCATATAACCTTGTTTCTTTTTAATATTTTTAATGACTATAATACCATTATCTCTATCTCTCTCTTCTCCATTTTATGTGTTCTAATCTCTTTATCTTTCGTACAAATTCTTCAAATCATCTTCTAATTCAACACAAATCTTTATTTTTTTATTCTGATTCTTTTGACACCCATAATGCTAATCTTATTATCTCACCACAATTTCAATGTTTCCAATTTCGAATCACAATCAACTTTTAGATAATATATATGTTAGTAGGTATTTTATTACTTATCTGCTATTATTTAGATTTTAATGGATTCTTAATCGATACATGAAGTGTTAGCTGTTACAAATAGATTTGGAGCTATTTAATAGATAACTAATCAATTGTTAATAGTTTCATTAACTGATATATGATTTGTTAGTCGATACATTTGTTTGATACATAGATTGTTAGATGATACTGAAATTATTAGCGGATATGTTAGTTGGTATGTAGATTGTTACCTGTTATGTAAATATTTAGCTGATAAATTTAGAGTTGCTTGTTTTCGACAAAGCATAAGGGCATTTTCGTCCGCACAGTGTCATAATGTTACTCCTTTTTGGGTTATCCATAATTATGGGTATTCAGCAAATTTAGACCTTAATTGGGGATATTCCACACATTAACTCATAAATCTTTGGTCAGCCATGCGAGACATGGTAGCTTTATTATTTACAAATATAGACACAGTACTTGACTCATAATTGTTTGTACGGTCGACATCACATGAAATAAAGCAGAAGTTGTAGATATCCCGTGAGTAGCATCAACTTTTGTATTTTGTTTTATACATTTCTTATATTATCCTTGCTTAGAGGTGATATAATTTGCTGATGTGTGTGATTTATTTTCTAATTACCAGTCAAATTAAGTAAGATAATTAGTAATAATCTGGTTTTTAAATACTTGAGCGGTGTTTATCTATCCATCCTTGTATCTATCAATCGTTGTCCCGAAGTCAAGCGCAAAAGGCGGACGGTGAGATTCCAGAAAGGTTCCTCCCAAAGACCAAGAGGCGTATTTACTCATCAGTTGAAATTCAGATGCAGCATTTATTGTCATAGAGAATTGAAGCGTGTATAAGAAGTAATATGGTCGGGTTTCAATTATTACGTTCTTCCAAATTTGTGAGTTTTTGCCAATATTGGCATCTTACCTAAAAAGTAAAATGGTGGTACTAAAGTCACGTTGCGACTTCTATCAACTGGTTAGGACCATAAGTGATAGTTGAACGACCAACTCAAATGTATGTTTCGCGACACGATCCAGGAAAAGTGGATCAAGACTGGGACGAATATTGAAGTCAAGTAAAAATGTATAGATAATTGGATCAACGTTGATATTTCGTATTTTTTTCTTTTCTATTATGAAATTATCGAATTAAAACCAAATTTAGCTATCTATTTAATGTGGAAAATAAAACAAAATCAAATCAAGTTAACAATTGTCCCTATTATATTCCATATAAAATAGTAAGAAAACATGTATTTTTAAAAATTCAAACTCAGAACTTCGAAGTTATAGTCATGAACCATTTATAAGAAAATTTGGCATGTTGACCCACGATTGATTTTAGTTTGGATAATTCAGCTTGCATCAAATAACCACCCTTAGTTAATAACTAATATAATATCTTTGATAAAAAGATTAAAATAATATAGTCAAAGGGGGCAAAAGGTACCGTAAAGGATACCAAAGACTTTGAGACTAATCAACATGACAAAAGGTAACTTGACATAGCAACATGAAAGAAACCAGTTGAAAGTTGAGACAGTTGCGGTTTGAAAAAGAAAAGAGTGTTATAGGTTTTGGACCCAACGTGCTAATAGTAAACGCGAAACATCATCATATCAAGAGGATTTGCTTTGAACACTCCCCCATAGGATTATGATTCTTCAGTGCAAGGCAGCTGGATCAACTAGCTCTTTGTAGACGATAAATACTTTATGCCGATAACAGTAGGCAAACCTTTCTAAACAAAGATAAAAATTTAATGAATTGGTAAAATAACGAATATGCGACTTACTCTCATGGATACGTCCGTAAAAGAATCTTTCACCTCTCCAGTATTCAAGTGGTCTTGACTTAGGCCAATTCCAATGAGACACCAAAACACCAAATTTGTTGTAGTTTTTTTTTCCAGTGGAACGCCAAAAAATATATCATTCCACCAAATTTGGTGTAACACTATTTATCACACCAAATGTTTTATATACATATTTTATTATGTTTCATTTAATAATGTAGTTCAATTATTATTATTAGTTAAAACATAAATATACTGTACTTTTTGCATTTTAAAATTATTATTACATGTATCTAATATATTTTTCAGAACCAGTATGATGTAATATAGTTTTATTTTCAAATTTCGATTATAATCTTTATTCAATTTAATCAGAGTCATAGTTTAGTATTTTTAAACCGATAGAGTGGCTTTGAAGCATTAGTAGCGAATGGATAATGTTTTCGTTTGCTCTGGTCACTTTCACTCTCACCATGAAGGGTTTTGCTTTGCTTTATCATATTGCTTTCGCAAGATCCTCTCTTTCTTCGTTTATTTGTATGTTTGGGTGAAGAGTTGTGAGCCTCCTCCTCCTGCTGAGAAGAAGTCAATAAAGAACTCTCATATTCGTTTTGTTAAGTAAGCTCATATAATTGAACTAAGCCTAAACACACAATATACTCTCTATTAACAACACACAACATCTAAGAAAAACAACAAAATCTAACGATTCTGTTCAGTGAGTTACTTTAAACATGGATTTTAAAACAAGGATCACTACAGTTAAGAAAACCTTTAGTGGTTTGCAAAGGATAAACATAGAAAGAATCAATGATGAAAAAACTTTGAGCCACAACTTTTAAGTGAACCGAGATTGTCAATAGAGGTGTATGTACAAGCTACATAAGGAGATATATGTTAGTTTGCTTGTCTAATTTTTGAGATTTCACTAAAGTTTGAAGGTGAAAAAGGTTATCATACCTTGCTGATATGGGATGATCTCAAGTAAAAGGTTCCATTCTTGCATCCTCTTTAGATGCATATTCCGCCTATATCAGAAATAAAGTCACAAGAGATACAAAATATGTTGATAAAAGTCATGAATAGTCGAGGAGAAACTAACCAGGTTGTGAGCAAGCAAACAAGCAACTCAGTCAAAATTTTGTCTGTGTCTGCGATTATATCTGCAGAACACAATGGATTAGAGCCTTAACAAAATGGTTAGAGAACATGATCAAACAAAACTGTAGCTCATGATATTTCTTTCCTACTACAAGTGCTCTCACTCACCATCTACTTCTCTGTCCTCTCTAAGCTTTGTTCAGAAAGGAACAGAGTTTTCCTTTTCTAAAGCTTTCAGGGCAATAAGATCACTATCCGTGTACGTATGCTTTGTATACATCCCGTTTTCTCCTGTAATTTGAAATTATAAGTATCTTATTGGAACATGCAGTAACAGAGGCGCCTTGATAATTGATATATGGCTCGTTGATTAACTGTTTTTCAACACCAGCGAAAAAAAATTCATATTTGAATGGTAGTGTTACATAATAAACAAGATAAAGGCTATGAACATTTAAAAAAAAAAAAAAAAAAAAGATGTGAACTCACTTAGAAATCTCCAGGTTTGGGATTATTTGCTAGGGGATCAAAGCTTGTTCTTTTTGAGGTAAAGCGGGGATTCAGTGGTAATCTAGGGTTGGGCGGGAATGATAAGGAAAATAAAACTTTAAAATCGTGAACGGCAGGATTCGAACCTGCGCGGGCAAAGCCCACATGATTTCTAGTCATGCCCGATAACCACTCCGGCACGTCCACTTTTTGTTCAGTTTGCCATAACTAAGAATTAAACTATATACATGTCATACGAATAAAACCAGAACGAGAGACAACCCAAACCGGTTCGGTTTTATGTTTATTGATATAAATTTGAGTGTATATAAATTATCACATTATAATGTTATTTAAGTTATATATTTAATTTTAATTATTAAATAAAATAAAAAATATTAAAAATTAGACCCCACGTATATCCCGTTTAATCCCCGATTTTTCGGTAACTCGCTAGGCCCGAGGTTGCCGCCCTACTAGCGCCTAGCGTAGTTTCGAACAGGGATCTTCACCAAAGCGAACCCAACCTGTACCGGGAAAGACAAATGCCTAACCGGAAATACGACTCAGTTTGGTTAATTTTCTATACGTTTTTGTTCTCTTTTAGGTTTTTTGTACACAATAAGAGATGCTCAAGGCCTTTGTCGTTCAGTATTGCTTTGCTCAACGATAACGATAAGAGAGGATTCAGTGAATGAGACGTGAGATTTTTATACAATGACGAAGATATAGAGAGTGTTACAACAATGACTGAGCAAAAGAAAGAAGTACACGATATATTATAATCCACCATTAATATTTGCAATGTCTCAAACTTTTTAAAAAATCATTATCTCAAGCCTTATAAAAATTCGTGTATGGTAAACATGTCTCAAGTCTCTAAAATGTTTTCTAATCGCCACTCCCTTCTCCTCGGGGTCGGATCTAAATACAAGGAGTGAAACAATCGCCTTTGATCACTAAAAAATGTTTATAACTTTCAAAATCTCAGATCCGACCATGTTTCTCATCATCACACGACCGATGATTGACAGAGAGGGCATGTGCTTTTCACTTTCAGCCATTGTTTTATACACTCTAAATGGAACATGTGGGAGCATTCAAGTTTTCTTATGGCTCTCTTTTTCTCTCCAAATTTCTCCAAGCAAATGCAACAAGACTGCATAGTTCACCACTAAAATAGTCAAAACAAAAATAAAGCAAAATATGATATGATAATGATGATACTCACATCATCATTAATCTGTCCCTGAAATTCAAATCCACCTTCTTGACCTTCCCCTTCAGAATCTACATTGTTTATTCATTATCTATGAGAAGTAAATATTCCAAACTCTTTTTGAATAATGCAACGCACGAAGAGGCAGATACCTGTGCATAATCGAAGTAATGCAACAGAAAACCTAATGCAGCTGAGAGCAACGAAAGTTATACATAACCTACAGAGGACGACCAATTAGACAAAGGTCATGAGTACCAATTAATTATAATTTAATTAATTATCTCTTGAGACATGGTTGTGAGTTGAACCTATAGAGATTAGGAGCATCAGACGGAGATGATTTGTCAAAACTAATCCAAGAAATTCCCCAAATTAACCACAAAACAAAGAAACATTCTAGTCCAGTCTTCACTCCCTCCATCACTCTATCCACTCTGCCACCAATATCGGTTTGGTTGAGAAAAAAAAACACACACAAATCTTTATTTTATATCACAAAGCTAGAGTTATTGTTATACCTTGTCTTTGGATATTCCTCAACTTGGTTACACATGCGCCAAGATAGAAGAAGCGTACCGGTAATACAGCCACAAGTGTGAACAATGAGCCATGCTAACAATTGCGCTCGTGGATGTTCGTCTTTTGATAGAGTCCAAACTACTAACGCTGCAACAATCTGGACAGAAGTGAATACAAACTCCATTGAATTCCATCCAATCGTACATGAACTTGAGCCTTCATCTGACGTCAATGGCGGATCTAGAATTAAATTTTACCCATGGCAGAATTATAGTAACTGTTTAATAACTTTAATAACAAATTTTCAACAGGAGCATTACTAAAATGTGTGCAAAACTATACTTACGTAATTCGTGGTGGGCAGTTGCCCCTCCCATATTAGATTCGCGACTGTCTGACGTTTCCTCATCCGTAGACAAGCTTGATGGAAAATCTTCATCGTTCGGGATGTCGATGGTATGCTGACCATTACCATTGTGGGTTTCACGCTCCATTATCACAAAGTCCTAGAGTTTCCACGGTTGATTTATTAGTTGGCTAAAGCCAGCCAGGAATATACATTCTACATGGTCGAAGAAACCCTATAAATATGTACAAGGAAATTTAACTTACAAAAATATGGAAATCTAGCTTTTTTTTTTTAAATATAACATATATGCACATTCCAAAAAATGTACAAGTTGGTGTGGAGATGCAGAGATATGTTGTGAAATTATGGGGCACATGTATGAATAGCATGAAGTATCTAGCATATATTAATTTTCAATTGTGGTCTCTTATGATTGATAAACGAATAAGTAAATAAATAAAATTTTGTATGACTGAGTACAAAACATGAACTTTATGGATGTAGGTGTATCACAACTTCGTGTGGGTGTTCTCTGTGTATAACTTGTCTTTGACCTAAACCTTGAGTAAAACGTGTTCGGTTGTCGAGAAACATGAGTATACTGCAGTATTGTATAATCGACCATTAATATTGTATTAAGTTCTTATGTCGTTGATTAGAGACATCAAAGTACACACATAACATGGGATGTCTAAGTAGATAGTATTGTGTATTTGATCCAACGGCTGACAAAGAAACCATACTTTTTGGTAACGAAATCGTAGCCGTCTGATTTGTCGGTTCAACGGATCCATGTTGTCGACCTTTGAACACGAAGCGGCAAAACAATGAAAAGAAATGTCTTTAGATTTGGACAAGATCTTCGAACGGGGCCGACAAGATAAACCAATGTTAAACGAGCTTGTCTCACACGGTACCCGTCTTGGTTCCCATGAAAACATATAAAACGTCCAACAAAATCAAAATGAAGAAAACACATTAACTTACATCTTCAACTCATTAACATCAAAATGGCTAATGAGAGTAATCTTGCACATGAAATCACCGAGCTACGGCTAGGTCTTCCAGGAGATATCATCGTCACAGGGAAGAAGAGGGTTTCTTCGGAAGTAGAGAGTGAGTTGAAATGTGAACCGGCGACAAAGAGTCAAGTAGTGGGATGGCCGCCGGTTTGTTCGTTCAGGAGAAAGAACAGCCTCGAAGAGACAAGGACTGCGTACGTGAAAGTGAGTGTAGACGGAGCTGCGTTTCTGAGGAAGATCGATTTGAAAATGTATAAACGTTACCAAGATCTCGCTTCCGCTCTACAAATTCTATTCGGATGCTTCATCACCTTTGGTTAGTTTGGTCTTCTTGATTTTGGTCTTTAATCAGTGCATTAAAGATCAAATAATGATATTAACTATAATGTTAAAATATGAAATGAAGATGATACATTGAAGGAAAGCGAATGCGTTCCAATATATGAGGATAGAGATGGAGATTGGATGCTTGCTGGTGATGTTCCTTGGGAGTATGTTATCAGTAACTTTGATAAATTTTTCAATTAGACAATTAATTACGTTTCATTTGATTAATTACTAATTATGAAATTATTTTATGTGCAGAATGTTTGTTGCATCATGCAAGAGGTTAAGGGTTATGAAGAGATCAGTAATGAAATGATTGTGCGTGAGAATTAGGGATATCGAAATATACATATTTTCATAGATTAAAAGAATAAAGCTCGTTGAATAATTCATTTTCATCACATAGACAAATTGTATTCTTTTATACATGTGGTTCCCATGCCTGACAGATAACAAGGCAATATCAATAATTAATAAACAAATAATATAAATATATACAATTTAATGGTATAAATATTTTAAGGACTTTATATCGAAAAATAAAATAACTTCCGAAACTGTCAACATCGCCTCAAAATGGGGGAACATGTACATTCTCGTTACAATTAAATAACCTCTTGTTACCAATAATATGAAACCGGGTTTGGAAGAACCAAACAACAGATCAAACTAAACCAAAGCTAAACCGAATTCTAATCAGGTATTAGATGAGTGGGAAGTGGGAACTGTTTTATAAACAAAAAGAGCAACAGATGAATGAAGACGAACCGGATCATCAACGTTACAGATTTCTCATCGGTTAGGAGTTAAACCGTTCGGTTTACTCCTTCAGAATAGTGTGTCAAGTAGTTTTGGAGATATGAGAACCGCCACAGATTTGAACTGCAAAACGCCAAAAAAAAAGTCTTATGAGGATGGAGAAACCAAACCGGGATTAGTACGCGGTTTAAACTTACTTTCTCTTGCCTATACTTCATGCGTATAGCACTCAAAGGGCAACCTCTGGTGTTAAGCTGCAGATCTTGCAAGGCATGAACGGATGCTTTCAGCTCTGACGCTTTGTACGTTGTGTAGTGCTCAAGTGTTAGATTCTGCATGAGAGAAAAAAAAAACCAAAAAGAAGTTAAAGATCCAAGATTTGTTGAACTAAACTGTAAGAGAAGCAACATGACAGACCCATGGGTGGTTTGATTGGTCCAATGTCCATTTGGCAAGAAAAACCGCTGAAGCAGCTATGACAGAAGGAAGAAACTTCAAGAAACGAGAGTCTAGTAACGTCAGCTCCGTTAAGTAGCTGGCTAGAAACTCCAGTTCACGGCGGCGCTGGCTCAGGTAAGATGAGGCTTGCGCTGCTGCTCTGAGAAACCTCCTTAAGAAAGTTTTCGGAGTGGGAGTGTATATCTGAAAGCTGAAATGCGCAAGCACTTGGTTCTCCATCTCCAGGACCTGATCTCTTGTGTAGGTGTTATCTGTCATGAGGCAGAACTCTTCGACACGTGGCGCACAGATCTCCTCATACTTCCTGTTAAAAGTTAAAGAGAAGTTTAATTTGCATCTGAGAAGAGTTTACTTTGGAAGAGGGAACCTTACGAGGCAATTAGCATGCAAGTGATGCCAAGGAGTTGAAGATTCTGTCTTTCTATGTGGTTTCCGTGGAGGAACCAGTCTATGAGATACACCGTGAGGTAAAGAGTGTCGGGTACAAGCGTGTATTCCTCAGAGACCTGTGGATTGAGATGGGAAACTTTTTGTGAGAAGTTAGCATTCAGGAGAGTGGCACTACTAAATCACTAACCTCCACAAGCCAATCAACGAGAATTCCCCTCATGGAGTGAGTAACATCCTTCTGTGTCCTCTCCATAAAGTCTGGAACCGGTCTGCGTTTAAGCTGTGCTAGGAGAGAAGTTACACATAAGCACAAGGACTCATCAAACTTTGAAATGCTTAGGCTTTATCAAAGTTAGCCTAGGGATTATTATTACCTCTGAAACACGCAAATTGTGGTAGATTTCAGGAGCGTAGAGGCAGCAGAGTAAAGGATCCTTGTCATCAGAATCAATGTCTATGACTTTTGGGAAATCCAGTGAAGTTGAAGTACCAATAACATCACTTTTACAGTTATCAGCTGTGTCGTTTGATACTTCTTCAGCTTTTGCATGGGTCTTGGACTGAAGATCTGTGACTTCTGAGGTATCAACCGATTCTTTCTTGACCTGCTTGATGATGTTTTTCGCCTGAAATGAACAAAACCCATGTTTCAGAAGATGCAAGACATTAACAAAGAAAAAAACATGATGCGCTTTTTAAAACAACCTCCTCAAGTTTAGCTGCATTGAAGCCAACGTTTGAGATATCTCCTAATACCACTCGCTTCTTCTTCTTATTGGGTGTGTGTGCAGTGATGTTCTTATCCTCCTCCGAGGCTGGTCTTTTTCTGTTTGCTCTCTGTTGATTACGTGTAGTAGAAGCGCGCAAGGAAGAGGCAAAGGCACGAGTGAAAGGACGAGAGACAGCGTTTTCTTGCACCATTGTTTGAAATTCCACACTAGAAGACAACAGCCTTGAAAGTCTCGAGTCTTCTTAGAACACAAAGATCAACGGTTAGGCCAATAGAGAGAGATCACTATACAAGGGAAATTGCTCATCTGCAACAATGCGCATAATATAATATCATAACCACACGATTCGTCTTATTTGGAAACTTTCCCAAAGGAATTGGTCCGTTGAACCAAGAATATATCAAGGAGAGATACATTTTCAAGTTCAAAGCTTCAAACTTTATGAGACTCCAGTAAGATTCAATGGTTAGTAGAATCAAAAAGTTATTTGATTTCCTTATCAAACAATGCCTACAGTAATGTAGAGATAGATAATACCGAAATAAATATCTCCCAAAATTTGGAAAAAGATATTCGTGAATTTACCCAACTGTTTCTTTCTTTTTGTTGGGTTTTACAGCAAAAACAAGAAAGGAGAGTTCTTTCTCGGGAAAACGAACAGATCCTGAGAAACCCAAAAGATTAAAACTCATGTTCTCTTCTTTGTTGTCTTTACATTCTAATTTGCAAGAAACCCAAAAGACAAACGCAAACGCAATGCAGGTAGAGTCTGTCTGGGATGCACACGCATGAGCATAAAGTTCAAATCTTTCAATTAAAAAAAAATATGTGAAAAAAGATTGAGAATGGACCTGCGAAGAGTCTTCACGGAAGAGTAGGTGCGGATCGAGATAGTGAAATCCGCTCTTGGGGGAAAGAGACCGTCTTTGGTTAGTGAACAAGACGGAGCATTACTGGTGTGGGTTTAAACTTTAAACGATTAAGAAGACACGTTTATAAATAATTTAAGCGCTTAAATATATTTTTAATGATTTATTAGCGGATTTAAACATATACTACTCCCTCTGTTTTTAATAAATAACGTTTTATAAAAAAACATTTCTAATTTGGTTAACTAAACTATTTGTACAATTATGATTCTAATAATGACACATTAATCACCCTCACTCTTTTACAGTGGCATATGTGACATGTATTCATAGTTTACTAATTTATGTGAAGCAACCAGTATCCTTGGTGGCCATATTAATACATCACCGTTCACTAATTACTTTTTGGTTCAAATGTTTTTTTTTTCTCTTTATCACTTTTGAAGTTAAATCTCTTGATTAGATTTGTCCAAAAAAAAAAAATCTCTTGATTAGGAAAGTAATTAACAAGAGTCCAAATGGGAAGGCCCCAACAAAGAGAAAACTTCATTGCGATTGGTGGATGTGAAATGCTAGGAGAAATCTTGTTCCTTCAGGCTATCCTTGATAGTCTTTTTCCTCTTTATAATTTTGTCGATGTTGCATTGTCAAAAAGCTTGTTTGCTGGTGTTGTGTTCTTAATCTTAAGAAAGAAAGATTCATTTGTTGGAAAGAAAACAGTAATAATCAATATGATAGAAGATAGGTTATAACTTATATTATATATATACAATCATGGTACTGTATATATTAACATTAACAAAACTCTTTTCATATAATTTGTAGAATACTTGAATATACCACAAAATCAGTTTTTGTTTTTAAAATAGCACACTTAAAGTTCAAAAATATATTAATTTGTGTGCTTGAAAAGAGTTTACTAAATTATTTGACGACACGTTCTTTAACTTTTTATTAACCTTCTTTAACTAAAGTTTGTTTTCCAGATTTTTTTTTTTTTTTTTTTGAGAAAGGGCTTGTTTTCCAGATTTTTTATTACTATAGTTTTAATATTTTCGTACTATTTTTAATGAATGATGAGGCAATGATAATTTCATTTGAATTAGCTACAGCATGTGATTATTAGATAATCAGAGCCTTGCGAGTTTTGAATTCAAAAATTTAGTTGGCTGTCGATCAAAAAAGTTTTACTACTATTATTTTATCTTGCCCTAAAGTTTAATAATGGCTATAAAAATGCTAGTGAGTGAGAGATGGACGTAACCGGGAAGTCATCATGACCCTAATAAGAATGTTTATCCACTAATCAAAAATTAGTTCTTAATGTTCAAAAGACAACCACACTCCAGACCAAAAAGTAAAAGCGAGATACTCCATTTTATTATCATACAAAAAATTACTGCATGTGGTGTGGTCCATTTTTGACTCTTGAACTTTAACTTTCCCTCCATTAACCACACACTAAGACAAAGAAATGTTCAAATGCATTATGTCAGGTGGTCCAAATCTAGTATAATGTTATAAAACATATAGTTATCACGTGAGTGCAATAGTAATTAAACGTTTGCGACTCAAATTTAAAACAAAAGACTAAAGCTGAATTATTATTTTTATGTTATATTATAGATGGTTCCTTTATTTATGGTGGACGTGTTAGAAAAATTATTGAAAGTTTTAAAGAAAATAAAGGTTAATATAAAAAAAAGTATAAAACTTTTGTGTTTAGGATATTTATTGTTTTACAGACTTTTGTAGCTCCTGTTATAAATTAGGCCCATATATAGGCCTAATGAACTGGACCCTAACCAACTAATGGACCGAAGTCGAATAAGTGACGCTGGAACCGAATGACCGTGTATGTGGTGGTGACACGTGGTTCTGGTCGCTTTTATCATTCGCCGTCGAGACGTACCTGACATCTTCAACATTCACTAAGAGCATCTCCAATGTAAAACTCCATTTTTTCCTTCAAAATGGAGTAAAAGTGAAAATGGAGTAAAATTCCTCCAATCCTACTCCATTTCCCACTCCATAATGGAGTGGTGAACAAAAAAAAAAGAGATTACTCTATTTATAGAGTAAATTTCATTATGGAGTGAGATATGGAGTTGGGTTGGAACATTTCTTACTCCATATTCACTTTTACTCCATTTTAGAAGAAAAAATGGAGTAGGGATGGAGATGCCCTAACTTGGAGAGTAATCCACTGAAAGCGGTCCCAAGATCACTTGAGATATGATAGTACGCACTTTAAGGATCCTATGACACTCCTGTCATCTTCACAGCTCCCTGTCCGGATGAATGTATGTTATCCTTCTAAGGTTTACTATAGACGAGCTTATGCTTTTCCCACAGTGATCAAAATGTTGCTCAATGAGTTAACACGCAGAGAGAGGGGAGATCATTATGAGTGCAGCCTTTTATCTATTGTGTTTATAAAAAAAGATATATTCTTAATTATTTCAATGCTGGAAGTGGGGATGAATGGCATGGAGAAACATGACGGATCTGAAAATTTGGGGGGTCAACCAATTTTCATTTTTTTTGTAAATTTCTATAATTAGGGTCTAAACAATTTAGAAGGCTAAAACTAATATTTCATTAGACTTGGCCTAAATCCGGCTTTGGAAAAAAAAAGGAGTGTATGGTGTTAGTAACAGATTTAATTCATGTATAAAAATTAAATCAAGAGTGAAAGATTGCCGCATCAGTTACATATTGTCTAATCTTGTATGTTCCCCATGTGGGACTCTAATATTACTACGCCTGCATGAAACTGATTATCTAATATCTTTGCAACACTCAAGAGTATGCAAATGATCGTGCCCACACTCATTTCATAATTAGTAGGAGAAGGCTAGAGAAACAAGTATACATTTCCTCTACCACAATTCAAAAGCCCAAAAGGTACTTATCCATATCAATTTGAGAACGGTTAATGTTAATTAGCTTAATTAATCAGTCGTTTCAGTTGTTATCGGTTCTAACAAAATGGAATCATTTCTACAATCGTATTCGGTTCAGGTGGCCAGTACAATGACACTGAGGATGTGGCTTTGGCTAGGAGAAGCAAAAAAAAAATACAGTGGAGACGCTCTGACAAACATGTGCATAGAAGCGTCGAGGAAAGGAATCTTAGGGATGAGATGAGGTCCATGAGGAACATGTATGATCTCGAAACATCCAATGACGATGTTTGATTTCGAAGAGTCACTGAACAAGGTGCAGATATGGACAAGTGGTTCCCAGAGTTCGAGTCGGCAAGGAAACCTTCCAAGTAAGACCTTTACTTGATTTATTCATTGCTTTCATCAACCATTCTCATTTTTCGTTCGTTCTTTCTACGGTTGTTCTTGTCGTGATGCCTTTCTCTAGTGAGGTTAGTTTTCCACTTTTCCCTATTATTTTTATTTGTTTAATAGATAGAGATACCTTCATCTCATTGGTAGTTTTTTGAAACAAAACACTGAGTTAATAATTACTTCTTTTTTCCAAGTATGATGATGATGTGCTATTGAATCAAAAAGCATTATAAAATTGTGGTTGGCTCTTGGGAGTTATATACTGTAAGAGACAAGAAAACACCGTTGCTCATCAGCAGAAAAAAAAAATTTTAAAAGGAATTCTACTTATTATGCAATAACTAGATAATCAACTTGGACTGTGATTTTTTTTTTTTGCCTATGGTGCCTATTGGTATCTCTCTGTTTCTTTTTTGGTCTTTTGTTCGAAGAGCTTTTCTCCTCTGATTTGTTTCGGAAACACTTGGATCCTCGGACCTTTACATTGTTTGAATGAAAGCGTTAAAAGAAAGAAAAATATATTGACCAAAACTAGTATTTACTGTTTTAGATCACCTAAACAACTTTAAAATCTATACAATCTTATCAAATGACCAAAAGATTTTTATTTGTATTTTTAAAATTTCATCAAAATCATCCAAATAACTTCAAAACTCACCTAGGTCCCATTAACATTAAACACCTTAAAAGCTTCTAAAACCCTTGGTTCAATACATCCCCCTAATTACTTTTCTTTTGTGTTCAGTACTTAGCTTTTAGTCTGATATACATATTTGGTGGAGACAATTCTTCTGGTTGGGTTGGTTTTCTAAATGGACAATAAGTTTTAAAAAGGCTGTTTTTTTTTTATTATACACAGTTTTCCCAAAGGCTTCCTAAGCCCAAGGGACTAATCTGTGTCGCTGTAGTCCGAATGTGAAATCCGCAGTGTGGCGGGAATCGAAAAAAATGCTGTTGTTGTCTAGTCTATCCAAAAAATACATTTTTAAACTCAACAATCCTAAAAATAAAATATTTATACTATTTTATCCCTAATAATATTCATTTTGATCAAATTATCGAGTAGTTTGAGATTGTGGTGTAGTTTAGATTACTCATTAGCATTTGATATTGATAAACGATGGAAGTCATCCTATCTTAAAGTCCTATATGTTTCCAATTCATTTTTATAGGGTGAGCTTCCAGTTTCTACTTTCTAGTTATATTATGCATTATTTGGATATTATCTAATTAAAAATCTTTAAATGTCGTTAAAAATTGATTACATCATTTTCCAAAGACTGATTTTCGAAGTTACGTAAAACTTCAAAATCTTTTTTTATCTAAATATTACTTCTTCTATTTCATATTTAATTGATGTTTTAATATTTTACTTTTGTTTCAATATCAATGATGTTTTCATATTTCTACGGAAACATATTGTTATTTGGTATTTTTGACCAATCGTATTTTATTGAATATTTTTTATTGGTTGGATTAGGTTTCATTAATGTACAATCAATAAAAATTTAATATTTCCTTTAATAATTGTGAAGAAATATTAAACACCAACTAACCTGAATAGAGGGAATACTGTTCAAATTGTATGAAAATTCTTACAAGACATTAAACAATTAAATAAATAAAATACTTTTGTCAGCATCACAAGTTTTTATCTTTGTCATGTTTCCTCATCTCTTCTAACATTGGAAATTGTTATTTTGACCTCTTCTTATCAGCAATATAATAACATATACAGAACTATAGACTATAATTTTTGGCAATAAGAAATAACACATGGTAGACTGTCTTATATCCAATAGAATAAAATGAAACTTTCTATATAAATCTTTATCAATGTATCATGTTATTTATCGACGCCTATTTTGGACACGAACTTATCAAATTAGCGGCCTTCAATTTTCGTCACTATCAACTAATGAAAAAGTGAAATGTTGTACACTTTGTGTAACATTGGTAGAATAATTGAGAGAAAAGTGACAAGAACAATAAAAGTATAATATTGTGTAACATTGGTAAAATCTCTAGATGACTGACTGTACATATATGTTCAGTTTCACCCTTGTAGAAAATTAAATGTTTTATGCATTTTAAGTTACTGTTTTATACTGTGTCTTCTTTAACAAAAAAATCACCTTTTGTGTGTGTGTCATCTTTTAACCTAAAATTAAATCCCGACGAACAAGTAACACATGACTGAAAACGATAAAAAAACATTCGGATGAAAATTTTGAAAAATATAAACTACATAAATATATAATCTAAAAATTTTGTATGAAAATTTTGAAAAATAAAAATACTCTATAAATTAATATTTTCTAAATTAATAAATACAATATATTAATAAAGGTTATATGTTTCAAATTGGACCGGTTAAAAATATGACTCAAAGCGATAAAATAATTTTTTTTATTTTATTTTTATAAATATATAGTCAAGTTAAAAGCATAAATTAATATTTTATATATGTACAATTTATATAAGTATCAACAAAACTTTTGATTGTGTATTTTAATCTATTGGGTTCAAACCTCTTGCAATTTTTCTACCGCCTTAAAAAGGGAACTTTCTCAATTTCTCCACCCGTCTGAAAAAGACAGATAATCGTTAGAGTGAGAACATGCAGTGGATGAGAGAGAGGATGGGAGAGAGGATGAAAGGAGAGGATGAGCAAAACCTAAACACTAGGAGTGATCGGAACAGTGCTTCCGCCTCTGCTACTCCCATTGACGAACTATGATCTCAAACTGCTGCTCTCCTGATAGGTAATAAAGTACCCTTCATAGCTTAGGTCAAAATAACTGACACCATTGGTTATTTGATTTTTTCGTCGAGCTTATAGCCTAAAAAGTATTGATGGTTTCGTTGATCAAGGTTTTGTTGATTTAGGGTTTTTGTTGTTTCCATCATTCAACAGATCAACATTTTCTCACGGGTTTGAAAATCAGCCGTAAATTTTCCATAAATTTAATGTAAAAGTAACTAATGAATATTTAGTAATTACAAATGCTTGTGGAGTTATATATGTAATTATCACATTAATTTCTCCAATACATATTATGCATCTTCTTCGGCCTCTTCTTATTTTCTTGTTATCGTATCGTTCTTTAATTAAATTTTTGCTCATGTTTTCCTAATTTTTACATATTTGCCAAATATTTATTTTCTCTCTCTAAATAGTAGTACAAAATATACAATCTAACAAATTCATCTTAGAATTATTTTCAATCATAACATTCCTTATTCACTATATTATTTTACTTAAATGCAAAACATTTTTTAAATCAAAATTCTCATATGTTCCGTTAAGTATAATCCGTCCAATCTTCAAAGCCTACTTATTTATAAAACATATATGTACATTATAAAAGATTAATAATTATTATAGATACGACTATATTTTATATGAATATGAAATCATTATATCGATTTCTATTTGTTGTTTTCTATTCATTATTTTATGTAGTATATAAATATAAAAAGAATTGATCAAACATTATTACACTTTCTATAATTTTAAAAACTAGCTACCATTAATAATTATTTGTAATATCATTTAGGTTCACTGGCAAGTGATAATATTTAGTTTTAGACTTACTTTTTATTTTAGATCTAATTAAAATAATTAAAATTATAATAAGGTTTCGTTCATTAGATTATGTAGTTTATAAATATAAAAAAGAATTCATCAAACTTTTTTATTCTTTATATAATTTGAACAATTAATTACCATAAATTATTATTTTAATATAATTTATGATTGAAAATATTTGATTGGAATAGAATTCTATTTCTTTATTTCATAATATCTCTTATTCCACTAATCTGCATTTTATTTTTATAATTTCATTCACTTATGATATCCCTAAAAATGATAACCTGTTATAGCCAATATATATGCGTCATCTTTCTGATTTCTTTAGAAAAAAAAATTGGAACCGATTAAAATAGAATTACTATTTATCCAAGTGCATATATAATTTATGATATAAATCATCATGAGAGATTACATAATTAAGTTTGCTTGACATGGAGTAATTTTTTGATGGATGGTGAGAAGTGATTTTTGGTATTGTTAATTGATGATAAGAACATGTGAAAGTTCTGTTGTGAGTTTTTAACCCAAAAAGGTTCTGTGGTGGATCATCTGCAAAGTTGATAAATTGGGTTTTATAACAAAGAATGAGTATGGATGATCGTTATGACCCAGCTACTCCGGCGATGTCACAGAAGTTACCGGCAACCGAGGCAACGAAGTAAACACCATGTTACTGTGATCAACATCAACGATAGAGAACGGGAATTTGTAATTCTAAGAAGTGCAAAGCGGTTTAGTGGAACGCGCCGGTGTTGTGGTTGAGTGAAACTAGACTAACAATGTTTGGATTATAATCATTTTGTTCGTTTTAAGCTTGTAATCAACATTTGAATTCCTGATCTTCGAGTTGATTAATGGAAGTAATTTTTTAAAAAAAGAGCGAGCATGGAACGTTAGTCTGACATATTAGAAAATGTGTTTTTAGCATTTTTGAATGAGGCTAGAAAACATAACGGGCATCGAGGTTGATAAACAACAGTGGTTAAGACTTGGCAACATATTTATGATCGTGCATACGTATCCCATACTTGTTTTTTTTTTGACAAAGGACTTGTAACTACATGAGGTAATAGAAAATTGCTTTATTATATCAACGAAAGCTTAGTTTTGATGATATTTATTTCCTATCAAGATTGACACAAACCGAACGAAAATAAAAAAAAACAAGTAATTTAATACCTCATGTAGTTGACAAAAAAGTACCTCGTGTGCTTACGTAACTTTTTTTTTTGAACTGTGCTTACGTAACTTTCACTGGATTTTTTTTTTGGGTCTAAACTTTCGGGTGTTTTTCAAAACCAACCCATATTTTCAAGTCAAACCCAAAACCAACCTCTTTTTTTTGTCCATACTATTCATCAATAAAATTTCTATACTATCCTTATATTTTTGAATTATTCACAAAATTGCCATTTTTATTTATTTTTTTATTAATTTCGAAATTAACAAAAAACCAAATACACCCTAACCATTTCTTCTTATTTACAAAAATGCCATCATCATCAATTTTTTCAACCACCATGAACCACCATTTTTGAGCTCTAAAGCTCTAGAATTCAATTTTCAACCACTTTTTTCTCATTCTAACCCAAAAAACTTCATTTCCTCTCATCTCCTCTACATTTCCATCTAAAAAACTCTCATAACTATCATTTTCATAATCACAAACTTCATATTTTCGAGTTTCTTCATTAGTAAATCGTTAAAGATGCTTCTTTTTGCTCATATTTGGAGTTTGGACGGTTGAAAAGGTTGGAAACGAGCTTTACACGGAAAAAAGGTAACTATTTACATGGTTTTCGTTCTTTTTCAGATCTGTGTCGCGAAGGTAGACTGTTTTGTATGTCTACGCCTCCGTGGAGACTTACGATGCAGTCTATTTGTCAACGTACGGGTTAGTTTTGCAATTGACCAGACAAATTTTTTTTCTAACGCAGACTTCCCCAGTAGTCTCCGTCTTTACCTTTAATAACAAAAATAAAACTTTCGGTAGACTTACTAAGACGTCTACCTAAAAGAGGTTAGTTTTTTATTTGACCGAACTTTTGACTTTTCAAAATAAACTTCAACGAAAGTCTACAAAATGTAGACTACCAACGAAGTCTATAAAAGGTCAGTTTTGCATTTGACCAAAACTTTGACTTCGTGGAATAGGTTAGTTTTGTGTTTGACCAAAAAGTTTAAAAAGCAATCAAAAATTTATTAAATTGTAGACTTCATATGCAGTCTTCTTATCTTAAAAAAAAAAATATAGACAGCGTATAAAGTCTACTTTTTTATTTTGGTCAAATGCAAAACCAACCTGTCGGATTTGAGAGTAGACTTCACAAGAAGTCTACACACCCGTAGACGTTCATTTCAATCTACTGATTGGAAGTCAAACTTGGTCAATTGCAAAACTAACCTCTTTAAAAAAAACTCAAACATGTAGACTGCATATGAAGTCTAGTTCTGAAAGTCAAATCTTGGATGAATTCTGGTCAATTACAAAAAGTAACATTTTTAAATATTAGACTGAAATGAAAGTCTACATGTACAAAATCACAACTTTTATTCAACTATAGAAATCAACCCGTAAAATGGTCAATTGCATAAACCAACCCAAAGAGTAGACCTATTTGACAGTTTACGTCTGTAAACTGAAAAGAACGTCTACATCTTCAGAGACTGAATATTAAGTCTGCATAGAAAAATCTATAAAAATGTGAATTTGTGTATTATTCATTAAATTTTTTCTAGTTTTTTTGTTTGACAGTGTGTGTTAGTTAATCCTAATGGGTTTGAGTGATTTTGAAAA
The DNA here is from genome assembly GCF_020379485.1 of Brassica napus. Taxonomy (NCBI): domain Eukaryota; kingdom Viridiplantae; phylum Streptophyta; class Magnoliopsida; order Brassicales; family Brassicaceae; genus Brassica; species Brassica napus. Next base: position 41,372,424 of record NC_063442.1, read on the forward strand.
GAAATTTTTTTATAATTATGAAGGTATAATTCATTTGATTTGACAATGTTGTTAGCTAATAATTGTAGATGTATTTGTAAGTCTTTGTTTATAGTTTTGCTAGTAATGCTGAGCTTGTTTCAAAGCTGAAGTCGGTGGCTGTGGAATATAAATTTACATTCTCAGCATATAAGACAACGAAAACTCTGTATGTGGCTAGGTGTCGTGTTCAAGGAAGTGGTTGGAAACTTAGAGCGAGTGTGAAGCATGGGCCAAAGACATTTTGGGTAACAAAATATTCGAAAAGGATGAAGAATCGGAAATGTTGAAGAATGTTCCTTGTGCATGATGGCTGTAGACATGGTAAACTTCTTGAAATGACACAAGAAGATTATGATCTGGACAACAAAATTGCAAAGATAGTGCTAACCTCTTCCTTACCAAACATCATTTAAAACAAATGACTCCGAATAGGCAAATACTCCTCTTATGCCTGTCACGAATAATCGACAAGTACGGAACTTGATCGAGTTATCTAAGACACACTTTGTACGCCTTTGTGTATCAAGCATGCGCCAAATACACTAGAAATTTTTGGATTGACTATATGTTAGATAATAAGTGTAGACGTTTTTGTAAATCTACAAATGTAGACTGCAGTTGAAGTCTACGTCGTAAATTCTATTAAAAGTGTATTTGTGTATTATTCATCATATTTTTTCATGATTTAATTATTTTACAGTGTATGTTAGTAAAATTTTAATGGTCTTGGATGAATTTCACAATTTAATGTGTTATAATTATACACTTGATACTTATTGCAAATTGTTTTGATTAGTGTTACTCTTGAAAATTTTTCGGAAAATTTTGTATAGATTTTCTTCTTCTCACATGTGTGTTAGTTATTATTTTAGCTTATGGTGGTTTTACTTGTTTGGTTGGTTAGATCTTGTGAAAAAATTGATATCTAACAAAAAATTAATAATATCATACAAGTGAAAACAACTAAAAATGAATATAATGTTTATAGATTATGCATTAAAAAATTATTTAAAAATTAATATTTTATTATGAAAGTTATTACAGAGCAATATATTAAAAAGTATTCTTGAGTATGTTTGATTTTTCATAATCTTGATGCCTCAAATAAAGTCATGGAAAAAGTACCTGCAAAATAAGATAGAGTTATGAGAAAAACATAAGATAAAAAATGAAATCATATTTTAGTAGACTTTTTATTAAGTCTACGTAAAGTTATTGTTTAGTAGACTTTAGTTGAAGTCTACACTAATGGAAAATTTTCATATCTAAAAGTGTGCATTTAGAAAATTTGAAAATACTTTGTTCTGGAAAATATTTCAAAAATGGTTTTTTTGTCATCCTTGTAACAAAGCAAAAAGATAATGTATGAATCTATAAATTTAGTTCATTATAAACACAAAATATCTTATAATGAATATATGGAAAGCTTACATTTTTGGGAAGATGATTTGAAAACATTGGAAGAGAATATCTGCAAAATAAAATAAAATTATAAAAAAAAGATAAAGAATTAAAATCATATTTGAGTAAACTTCTAATGAAATATGCTTAAAAGTCAAGGCTAGTAGACTTCATTTGAAGTCTACCAGCCGTAAGTTTTAAGTAGATTTCAAATGAAGTCTACTCTATCAAAAAAAAAATAGATCTGAAAAATAAATACATTAAAAATATGAAATAAGTTTAAATCTAAAAAACTTTTAAAAATATGATTTAATAGACAAAATAGTTATAAATTAAAGACAAATTAATATGAATTTTAATATGTAATTTTATTTGAATATAAATACTAGAACACATATTTTAAATCTATAGATGTAAACCTTACATTTCTAGGAGGAGAAGAGAACAACTATGGAAGAAAATACCGGCAAAATAAGATAAAATTATTAAAAAACATAGAAAAAAATTAAAGTCATATTTTTGTAGACTTCCAATGAAGTCTGCTTAAACTTTGTGGTTTAGTAAACTTCATATGAAGTCTGCAAGCTTTAGTAAACTTCTTTAGAAGTCTACACTGTCTGATAATTTTCAGATCTAAAAATCTATATATTTTGAAATGTGAAAATAATTTTAAATCTGAAAATACTTTACATAATAGAATTTATAAGGAAAACAAGTAGCAAATTAATGTAGAGAGCTTGATCTATAAATTTATTTAAATATAAACATGTAAATGCATATTTAAAATCTATTAATCTAAAACTTACATTTTTAGAGGAGAAGATGAAATCCATAAGTGATAATACCTACCAAAAAAAGATAATATTGTGAGAAATAAATAATATAAAAATATACATTTAAAATCTATAGATCTAAAACTTACATTTTTTAAAGGAGAAGATGAAAACCATGAATCATAATATCTAAAATGACAAGATAATATTGTGAGAAAGACTTGAGGAAATTTTAGAGAAAAAAGAAGATAATGAGAGAGTTTTAGAAACAATTGAGAGAATTTTAGAGAGAAGAGAGAGAGTTTTAGAGAGAAGGGAGAGAGTTTTAAAAACTTGTGCAGCCACTTTAGAGAGAGACTGTATAAATTTTGTTTATATAGGGAGACAAAAATGTAACTAGGTTAAAATTAAAATTTTGGAGTAGATCTTACTATAACATAGTAGACCTTTTTGGAAGTCTACTATAATAATTTAATTATTGTTGTTTATTCTTTATTATTTTAATAATTTTAATATATGATTTATTAAATTTTTTTCTTTATTTTAATAGTTATAGTATATGATTTCACTTTTTTATTCGTAAGAAACTTAACTTAGTTTAAATATAATGATTTTTTGTAAAACAAATTGAAAAATATAGACTGAAAAAGACGTCTTCAGATAAATCGATTTTATTGTAGGTCTATGAAACCCTAAACCACAAATCTCAAACCCTAAATGTTTTGCTTGATAATCAAAAAGTCTCATTTATACAAAATATAAACTACTAAACATTAATATGCAGATTTAAGTTAATAAAACAAAAAAAACAAAATCTAAAATCTAACCCTATGAAATCAACTACTAAAAGACATAACATGTTAGAACCTTTTGTTTCTAAACTATGAACATAGTCTAACACATGATAACCAAATTTGTATATATTCTTCAAAATTGTTCGATTATATGAAATTTTAATTTATTTACTTCATATTATCCATTATATTGATGATTAGTTAAAAATATCACAATAATTATTTTTATACATTTTCAAAATTAAATTATTAGATCAAATTAGAGTGTAAACTACAAAACAAGTCTATAAGGTAGACTTTGTAGGAAGTCTATATATATGTAGACTTCTTTTATTACATGTAGACTTCTAAAGGATATAAACGTAAAATACATTTCTGTTTTTTGTTTGGTCATAAGGGTTAAATAGTACTTTTACTACTCTTTTAGGTTGGTTTTGCATTTGACTGAAAGTGGGGTACACTTTTACATTTGACTTGAATATTTGGGTTGGTTTTAGCAAATGTCCCTAAACTTTCACTGGATTTCGTTGTGTTATTTATAGTTTACTTTCTGCGCTAGATTTTTAAAATGCGGATATTTTTTCGTGTTGAATAACATGATTGAAAAAATAAAAAACACAAAAGAAAAGACGAAAATAGCAATACCAATTCTGGTTTACTTTTTTTTTTTTGAAACTAAATTTTCTGGCTTACTTGGTGTTACATAATTACTATTACTAGTCCGTTTTCCGCGCTACGCGCGGATTATGGGCGTTTAAATTTATTTTCAATTTTATTATTATGTAAATAATTTTGTTCTATTTTCTGTATTTAATTTTATTATTTGATAGTTTAATAATAATTTTAGTGTCACTTCTACTAATGTATTTATTATTTGTATCATACACTTAAAAATTAAGAACAATTTTCTTTTCTACAATTTAAAATTATGATAAATTATGTGAATTAAAAAAAAATTCTTTTGTTTTGGAGTTTATAATTTATTTTACTTAATGTATTTTATTTATTACTCCCCCCGTTTCATATTGTAAATAATTTTAGGGAAATGTTTTTGTTTTAAAATGTAAGTAGTTTTCATATTTTTAGGTAACTTTTACATTAATTGAATATAGTGTAACCAATCAAATTAAATAGACTTATTTTTGATTGGTTAAATTATATCTAACCTATTTTATTATACAATACTTTTTAAAACATAATAATTTTCTTAATCTTTGTGCTTTTATGCAAAAGTACTTAAATTATAAAACGGAGGGAGTATATTATAACAAATTTTCGCATTGAGTATCAACAAAGATTTATAAATTGGTTTTTCAACTTAGTATTTACTGGTTATATTAGTATATGTCTTTATTAATGTTTTATTAAATATCCTTAATATTCTGCATATTGAAATTATTTTGTTTTTGCTAATCAACTGTATTTATCTTTCAGAGCTGTTTATATTTTTTTTGTTCATTGGTAACAAAAAATTATATGAGTATATATTTTCTAAATTATTTTATAATTATTTTATTTCCTTTTTAAATGTAAACTCGAATAAATGTATAAAATCAAATTCTATTTACCTTTAAAGTTATAAAACATTGGATTCAAATCTAAATAAGCAAAACAAACATATGTCGTTCCAGTTAAAATCATTGAGGTTATAGATTTCTCAGCTTGGCTAGGCACAAAACCTAATCATTCCCACAATATCCTATAATTTGTGTCAGTTTAAGTTATTATATATTTCTTTTTTTTGGTAAGAAGTTATTATATATTTCTTTGTGAGCACATACGTACTTAAAAACTTACTAACTTACCGATGTCCAAAACTTTTAATAATATAACATGTTAAATAAGTTGTAGATAATAAGCCGCTGGATTTCTAATACCAAATATAAATTACTATTTTTTTTCATTTAAAGCATTGAAATTGTGCACACATATTAAAAATATTTAATGTTATATATTTTCTAAACAAAAATGTTATTTAAACGTAATTCAATCAACAGAAAAATAATCTGTAAAATATAAAATGTTATATAGTATAAAAGAATAAAAAATTATATTGTAAATTTAAAACGAATTGTAATTTAAAAAAAAAAAACTTCAAAGAGTCATCTATTAAAAATATAGAGTGTAAAATAGATATATTTTTTACATCTGTGGATATATATAGACGACTTTTTATCCGACAATGCTACCTAATTTATGAAAGGTCATGTCTGATTATATCATTTTGAACTGTCCTATAGATTCACGTCTACTAATACTTCTTGAACCACGTGAAGATCTCATGTAAAAAAATTCTCTACTAATTTACAAAAAAAAATTTTGGTTTTGAATTGGGACTTTTGGTGTAAAATTATTAATGAACCATTAGTAAACCACTTCCACTTGTGGATATATTCTTTATGTTTCCTATTGGATTAAAGGGGCATCCGTTTCTTGTGCGGAATATTTACGTTGTTCATGCTTAATTTTGATGGAATTCAAATATGTATAGATGTTTGGTCAGCTTGTAAAAACATTTATTACACTTTAGATTTCATTTTTTTATTACAAATGATGTAACATCTACATATTTTATATGTGGTATATATAAACTAACGTCCTTAATTTGTAAAATTGTTTTCTTACTAAACTGTTAAATTAATCTTACTTTGTTATATATGTGCAACTTCTAATTTCATTCATAAAACGCTATGTTTGGTATCACGGAAAAATAAAAAATTTAGTCGTGTTAATTTGCTAAATGTAGGTGTCTTACCATTGCAGACCCAAAATTAAACGCTATAGTAAATGTAAAATATCTCAAATTTTAGTCAAAAAATACTTTAAGTTAATCTAGGCTTTATACACACACAAAATATCAATTATCTTCTCTGTCACATTACAAAAAAAAAAAAAACAATTATCTCCTATGTTACACAAAAAAATACTTTTAACTTTTGACCAGGCTTTATCATTTTTTGAGAAATTATGTATTTTTTTATATATGATCAATGAGAAAAATTAAATATAACAAATAAACAAAACTGTGTTCCAAGCCATCAAACATGCCAGATAATCATGATATACACAATAAAATTAAATAATTAGATAACTAAACTTAGAACATAGATAAAACTAAAAATAAATACATTTGAAGTATATATAGTTATATATGATTTCGCGTATCAACCACCATCACAGCTGTAGCAATAACCATGATCACCGATGCTATATTTTCCACCACCTTCGTACTCATTCAAAAATTCATTTTCCACTACAGTCGTTCTTGACAGAGCTTCACTAATGGCCATCAAGCACGCCCACCTGGAGAATAGGATGGTGATTGGTGATTGGTGATCGATCAAACATCACATATCTGAGCAGTGGTAATCAAGATAAAAAAAAGTATGTTAGTTCGATAGAGATAATGGGTTTGTAACATTAACAAAGTCGTACAAAATTTACTTACTGAACTTGGCAATCAAATAATCCATAAGATAAGTAGAAACATTAAAATGATGAATGATAAATGCATTTAAAAGAAACTCTACAACCTTTATATCTACAGAATCTATGTTCAATCCATATATATGTTTGAAGGTCTACGTTTTTCAAATGCAATTTGCTGTTAAGTTAATTCCATTATTATTTCTTATAGTAAGCTAATTCATATCAGTTGGCTCTTTACTAAAGGATAATAAGCCTAGTGTGAAACGATAAAAACTGCTGTTGCACACATGACACACCAAAAAAAAATCAACTTTCAAGTGCTCTGTTTAGAGTCCATTAACCTGGAGAGGAGACTTGGTAGATTCATCTTTGAGGATTAAGAAGAAGAAGTGTGTGTTGTTTCAGAAAATCATGAGCAACTTTATCCTCTCTACACATAAAAATATAAAACCAAATTGATATTAACAATATCAACATAATGTTGTTTACTAATCAAACCAATGGAAAAATCTCATTCCCAAAACAACACAAATCAAATACTTGAAGTTAGAGATTATAAGGAACAAAGGTATTTCACTTACATATAAAGGTTCACAATCGAGAGGCCTTTCTGGAATTCCACACTGGTAAACCCTACCACTGCTGCCTTCGCTGTACACTCGAAGAAAGACGTATGCCATGGTTAGCAACACAGCCACTTTGAAGATAGTGATAAACTCGAAAATCTCAAAAGAAACAACAACATAATTGACCAAACCGAAAGAAGGAAGGGAGAACAAACAAAATAGAGAAGGAAGAGCAAATTGAAAGGAGAAAACAAACGCGATCTTTGTTGCCGCAATCCGCTCTCACCCTCCTCGCCCACTTCATTGGCTTGATATGCCCTGCATATATCATCACAATTTACCAAGAATAGTTCATATATGTAACATCAGAATGAGTTATATCATCACTGAGATATGTCAAACAAAATCAGATCAAACACTAAGATTATTGCTAATCTCTTAAAAGATGAGAAAATACTTACAGTGGAAGAGATGCTTAGAGGAAGTTTCAAAAGGCATAAACTCCAACACAACAGGAATCTGTGAGCGAAGGCAGACCCATCAATGGAAATGATCAAATGAACCAAATTTATGAGAGCCAAGGAGATCTTTGAAGCATTTAAGAGAGAAAATAAGCTGATGCCTTACGCCACCGCCACCGACGCATACCTAAAGATGAATCCTTGTCCTCCCAAGTCGATAAGGAGGACTCAGAGAAGACGACGGCGCCGGAGGCAATTGCGCTGGAAGGCCTGTATGATCATCCTTCTTCCTTCTTTATCAGTTTGGTTATGTTGGCTCCATGAGATCAAGCGATCTTGGTTCAGGTCTTGTTCAAGGCACTGTAAAAGATGATGTTGTACAAAACTAAATATAACTCAATTTATCTTCTCCTTCATGAACACACTGCATAACCCAATATCCACAGCCATCAGAAACAAACAATAATAGTAGACAGAAGAATTTTCTATATACAAATGCAATAAAAATGAAGTCATATAATCAATATAGAGCACAAAATATTGTATACTCCTACCTTTCCGTTTGATTTAGCAGAGTTCATGGTTATAGCGTGATCTCTTTCTGTGGAAGTTTCCGATTTTGTCTGAATTTAGGTTTAGATGTAATGATTTATATAGGTGGAGAATGAAGGGGAGGTGGAACGAAACCATCAAAGGGGGATTGAAGAGTATCACTGATTGATCAGGGGGTCTGTTACGCCTTTTACAGTAGATGGAGACGTAGAAGACGAAGTGGAAGAGTCGTATTGATAGATGCTTAGGAGATAGGTTTTTGGCAGCTGGGCTTTACACGGGCCATGATTTAATTTTTGGAGACAACACGGAAGGTCCAATAACTCGACAAAGGTGTTGTGACATGGCAAATTAATGTCTTCTGATTGGTTGATTATTTAATCCAACGTGGACAGGCTCTCCTTTGACTATATTCCCCTTTTAGTATAGGTTAGATTAAAACTTAAAGTAGAAGTCAAGAAAACTTACTGAAACAATCCAGTATTTAAAGAGTTGATATTAAATTGCTTTGGATTCTTTGATCGACTATTTTTCGTAGCTTTTTCCAATGAAATAAATCTATGACATTAAACTGATCACGATCTAATTGAAAAAATAAATATAAAATATGAAGATAATGAAGTTACCTGAAAATTTGGTAGATGGTAAACATTTCTAAATGACCTAACTTTCACACGATAAACTTTGATGTTTAATAAATTCTTTAAATTTCTTATGGTATAAGGTAAGATTATTTTAGGAATATCTTGTTAGTAAAGTAAAAGAGTATATCTCGTGAATGGATTATACCCGAATTTTGAATGAAGTATTTCATTATAAATATTTAAATATTAAATACTTTAAATTATAAGAGAAGATATCTCGTTAATTGATTGCAATAACTTTTTGATTGACATGTTTTACTACATATAATTAAATATAAAATATACATAAGACAAAAAAAAAATATATACATAAGACAAAAAATCTAAAGAGTAGACTAAAATATTTTTGATATAATCATAAAACTATAGTTTTTGAATATAATAAATTATTTGAATATTAAATATTGATAATAAAAAAATACTCATGATTTGATTGACATATCTCAATATAAATATTTAAATATTAATGATAAATAATAAATAGTTAAAATTGATATTTGTCAGTTTTTGTGAATATTAAATGAATATTAAAATTTAATTTTTTTTAAATTATGTGACCATATTCGGTTAGCCAGTTTGTGTAGATGAATCAAAATAGATAAAACATATGAATTGTTTTGATATTCTGCATTTGTTTAAGAATGTTGAATCACCATTTAATATTATCTATTTATTCTAATCGATTTAATATTTATTAAATATGTGTATATTTTGTTGGAATATTTCCTAAATTAATTGTTTGGTTGAAATTAATTATAATGAAATGCTACAATTAAGGATATGGTCATCTCGTTTCTCTGCGACAAATATGTTGCCTTCAATCCTAAATTCATTTTGTTCTTAATCTTATAGAGAATCTGCTCGTCACTTTAGAAAAAAAAAACATGTATCATATAGATGTTCGTTTTTTTATCGACCACAGATGACATTCGTTTCAAGAGTAGCAAGGTAAAACAACTTGTATTTTCATGGGTTGATTCATCAAGTGGTTTAATGAACCTTAATAAATATACATATACTTAAAAGTTGGTATACAACTATAGATAAACAAAGTAGTATACTACCTTTACAATTACCAGTTTCAACCGAAATAAAATAGTTAATTATCAAATAGGAAAATAACATAACAAATAATTCATTTGCGGTGGTAATTGTACTTTATTGGCTGGGATCGAGTCATATCGGTATAACACATAATTCCAATACTCCAGGTAGCGTTTATACATTTTGTTATAAGACATTAAAAAACCCTAATAAGTCCAGAGATGGTTTATTTCATTACGCGTGGTGATTAGCAACCATGCCAAAGACGTATACATCTAAAAACCAAGAGATAAGTATCATACGTACAGTCTTATACTCCTCTTGCAATATTTGTATACTTTTTTTTGGTAAAAATATTTGTATACTTTCAGATTCATAATTTTGACTAAACGTATTTGTTACTAGTTTAAATAGAATAACAAATATTAAATTTTGATTTTCAAAACGCGTAATATCTTATGTTGTAAAAATTATATTAAATGTAGCAATTTTGTTTTGTTAAAAATAGGAAAGTGGATAAATCTATCTCATTTAAACTCATCTCATTTAAAATACATTCCATGCAAATTTCAAATCTCATTCTAATCCATTTAATTTTAATTTTAAATTTTAATATATATATATATATATGGTTGTCCATTTGGATCCAGGAACCAATTTAGATATGCTTAAACTTTTAAAACAGAAACTACTAAATTTAAATAAGTTAAAAAAGAATTGAATGGGATAGTCTCTCCCTTGTTAAGATGCCAGTGAAAAAAAGTCTCTCCTCGCATTTCATTGTCCAAATTCTTTTTTTACCACCAAATTATCACTGCTAGTCATAACATACATCAATATTAAAAAAAATTGGAGAGGGATTATCATTACTGCCTAACACTATATATGTGTATGTTCCAGAGAATCCTATGATATATGGTTCGTATCTTTATTTACATATTATTGAATGTCACATTTGCAATCTAGATTGATCGACGTTATCAGAAAAACATAAGTTTGTCATTGAGTATGAAGCCAAAAACAGTAGAGGCTTAAATGGTTTGTGAAAAGGCAAGTGGTGCTATGATAGTAAGCAAATCTGGTCACTTCACTTTTAATTTTATTACTCTTCACAAATTGACATTTGACTCTACGAAAAAGACAATTATGTTCTTTCCAGGAAACAATTTAAATATTTATAATATAGACAATTATGTTTTTCCAATAAAGATTAAAATTATTATTCTGCTGTCACAATGTCGATAACCATTTTTTGTTAAATTTGATTCATTTGGATAAGGATTAAAAACAACACATGGTGAAGTCGAAGGTACAATACATATTCAACTAAAATATATTTAACAATCTATAATAGTTAGCGGTTAACAAAAAGTTACCATGTGTCAACACAGAGTTTGAGAATGGGACGGAGTAGAAAACATGTATCGTTGCCACAACTCATAACTAGAAATCAAAACACCGAAAATCTTTACAGAACTTTTTTGGTAAAAAATCTTTACAGAACTGAATCAACTTTCGGCTTCTTTAAATCTAAGAGTGTTTTTAATCTCCATTGGATTCTCAAAATACATATACATATACACATAAATATTTTAAAACTACGAAAAATCTAACCGAAAGTATCTAATTTCTCCATTGAAAAAGCTCTAAATCTACATTTCACCATTTTATAAGTTTTATATCAATATATTTGATTTTTTCATACATTTTATTTATTCAGACATGGTTTGGAACAAGAGAAATAAACACTATTTTGTCCTAGATTTCATTTGTTTTCTTTCAAATTATTTTCTATATCAAAATATTTTTTTTCTAAAAGTATATTAAATGAGAAGATCTATCAGTTTTTTTCTTGGATGGAAAATTTAAAGAAAGATCAACTATGTATTTTGTTATTTGCTGCACTTGTATATTTTTTGTAGAGGACAACATTGGCCCTTTCTATTTTTTGTTCCTTCTTTTGGCCGAGCCAAAAAACACTTCTCTTTATGTCTCCTCCTTTTACAATTACATTTCAATCACTATTTTGACCACAACCGCAGGCAATAAACAAACTTTTTTTATAGTTGTGTATATAACTTACTTAATATTTGATTTAAAAGAAATTTATACTGTTCAATATTCGATAATCAATAAAATGTTCGATATACTTATTCCAGTGACCAAAGAGTAACCACCAAATCAACAAAAACAAGTTAAAGCAAAATAATTAGACAAACAACAAATTTGGCTCATTCTTTCTTTGGCATGATTTGTCTAGCCTCTACACAGTTATCGTTTTATAACTAATAATAATGTTTAACTTCAAGATATGAAAGAATGTATTGGCTTTTATTCTTTTATTTTTTTTAACACAACGAAGGAATATATTGTCAAAATAAAAAAAAAATATATGAAAGAATATACCTATCATAATACCACCACTTCAATTTGGATTATTTAGTTTGACAACCCATCATGCTTATTTATCTCATCTTGCATAGATCAAATAACATAATCTATATTTTTTCTTACAACAGAAGGAAATGGCGGGACCTCCATAATTTTTCTAGAGGTTTGGTTTGTTCGTATTGTATTTAATCGAATAAACTAGTCGAATAACACAACGCGAATGAACCAAAACAAGAGCTTAAACATATGCTTTTGCCTCCACTTGATCCTGGCTCTACCACTATAAATAAACCGCTCCAACAAGAGCTTTAAGAAAAAGACACAAAACATCTATAACACTAATAATTTACAAACTGCATTTTTTTCTTGCAAGAACAAGATGCCTACAGTGTTAACAGATGTCTTTAGAGGCCATCCCATTCACCTCCCACACACTCACCAACCTGACTTCACATCCCTTAGTGAGCTCCCGGATTCTTACACGTGGACCTCCAAAGACGATCCCCTCTTCATCGCTCCTCCTTCCCCTGCGGTCGCCGGTGAAAACATACCTCTCATTGACCTGAACCACCCCGACGCAGCCAACCAAATCGGCCGTGCATGTAGAACGTGGGGTGCGTTCCAGATAGCAAACCACGGCGTGCCTTTGGAACTTCTCCAAGGCATTGAGTTTCTCACCGGTAGTCTTTTTCAGCTACCTGTCCAGCGCAAGCTTAAGGCGGCTCGGTCAGATACAGGTTTCTCTGGCTACGGCGTCGCTCGTATCTCATCTTTCTTTAATAAGAAAATGTGGTCCGAAGGCTTCACCATCACCGGTTCCCCTCTCAACGATTTCCGTAAACTTTGGCCCCAACTTCACCTTAACTACTGGTACATATCTATATGCCGTCTCAAATTATTTGTTCAAAAAATATTAACAGTATATTTAAAGAAATAATATATAGCCTTAAAATTACTAACTCTATATATATGTTTTAAAATTATAGATCCTAAACTTAAAATATAAATAATTTGTTTTACAAAAATTATACTCTAATATATATCTAAAACAATTTAAGGAAAAAAAAACTCGGTTATGTTCGGCTCTTTTTACATATATGCTAAAGACGGCCATGATAGTGTACTAACATTGGTTGAATAATAACATATGCAACCGATAATTTTCCATGTCGTGAAAGATTAGTGGAATCAAAACTTAAGACAGCATAATGAAAATCTAGCATAGTGGACCCACCTCAAGTTTTGAAGATATATCCTTTTAATCGTATCGTAGAAAACAAAAAAAAAGAACAACTTGTTTTTTTGTTTGTTTTCTTGTTTATTTAAAAGGTCGTACAAATTTTACATCTGTACTTAATTAAAGCATAACATTCGTTCTCTTTTTGATTAACAGCGACATCGTTGAACAGTACGAGGAACAAATGCAAAAGTTGGCATCGAAGTTGATGTGGCTATCACTGAATTCACTTGGCGTCAGCGAAGAAGACATTAAATGGGCCAGGGTCAGTTCAGATTTAAACTGGGCCCAATCTGCCCTCCAGTTAAACCACTACCCGGTTTGTCCTGAACCCGATCGGGCTATGGGTCTAGCACCCCATACCGACTCCACCCTCTTGACCATACTCTACCAGAATAATACCGCCGGTCTCCAAGTATTTCGTGATGATCTTGGTTGGGTCACCGTGCCACCGGTTCCTGGATCACTCGTGGTCAATGTTGGTGATCTTTTCCACATTCTATCCAACGGTTTGTTTAAAAGCGTGATTCACCGTGCTCGGGTTAACCAAACCAGACCCAGGTTATCCGTAGCTTTCCTTTGGGGTCCACGGTCTGATACAAAGATATCACCTGTACCAAAACTGGTTAGTCCTGATGAATCGCCTTTATACCGATCGGTCACATGGACAGAGTATCTCCGAACAAAAGCAACCCACTTCAATAAAGCTCTTTCAATGATTAGAAATCACAGAGAGAAATAATAGTTCATGAGATCATATAATAATATTTGTGATATGCTAGTTAATTTGATTAATACAAATTGTTGTAAATTATTTATCATTGTTTGTCTTAATTTTATTTGCACTATGTTCCACACAAAAATCTGGCACTTATATAATCGTCTGAAAAAATAAAATTTGCAATTATGCGATGAGGGTCCCAAGAAATTATATGACTGAAACGCTAAAGATAGAGTATTTTATACTTACATTAAAGACAAACTACACGGTGTTTGTTCAGGCTTCTACACAATTCAGCTTGTTTGATTGCTATCTGACAGATTGTCTGGAAAAAACGAAAGATCACACCTAATATGATCATATGTCCAAACCTAAAAAAAATGACCAAAATAAATACAATCTTATTCTTATCCTACTTCTACAAGAGATATACAGTATCATCATAATATGCCCATCTTTATGAAAATTTTCGTGTTGAATTGTCACTGATTAGAAAATAGATAAACATTTTGGTATAGTGGAGACTTGAAATAAAGTGATTTAGAACTTTTTGATCTTCATTACCAAAACTGCAAAATAATAGTAGTAAATAAAAAAAGTAAAGAGTAAATATTAAGGCAATCTCACTGGAAATTCTATAAAAGTATCTAAAATTCAAAACATTAAAAAGTATAAAACTAAAAAATTATCACTACGGCTCGGATCAATCAGTTCAGTATGCTTTCAAACAAGTCTACTTTGTATCTAAATGCGTTTTTCCAAAACCGAGTAGCCGTTAAAGTATAATATAGAAAAAAGTATAAAAAATTGTAAAAAGGTGGTGAGAGAAGTAAATGACATTCTCATCCCATAAACTAAAAAAAAAACTCTCGTGTGATGTGTTGCATGTTATTAGTCCATCTTACTTTTATGATTTTAAATTATTAATTAAATTATGTTCAATTTATTAATATTTCATTTATGAGATGCTTTGTTTGAGATAATGTACATGCTCTTAGTGAATGCCCCATAACAGTATAAACGAGGCCCATTTTCTACTATTTTTGTTTGAAAAAGGGTTTAAACAAAGTAAACACACTATAGTTTTAGATTAGTGATATGTAGGCAATATACACACACTATTGGTTCCGAAGACAACATAAAGCAGACATCTTACTACACAACAAGATTACGAAAGGCATATATTTTGGTTGAAATCAATATCAGGTGTGTGTATAATTGTGATTAGGGTTCATAGTGGGTGCCATAAATCATAGTAGGCCTTGGTCATGGTACAGTGAGCCTTGAGACGAATCTCCAATGTTTCGTAGATCCTTCATGGCGAAAGGGCTAAGGATGGTCGTTGTCCACCTCTTTTTCTGGTGTTGATATATATCATCCCTTCTTGAAACGAGAAGAGACCAAATGAATACCTCACTTCCACGCTCTCTATCTCCACCTTGTGATAAACACGCCTTGATTCTATCGTTTCTTCACCCGTTGTTAACTTATTTAACTAAAGAAACAAAGAATTAGAAATATATAAAGGTTGTGTTGTCTAAAATATGTGATTCATCCAAGAAATTAAAACTAAATTTACTTGAATATTTACGTAACAGTTTTTCTTGGTCGAGTAATTGAGAAATATTATTGTTTACCTTTGTACGAAAAAAGGTTGAAATCAGTCTTGTGTTTATTATATACTCTCTCATTGAAATATAAATCAACGTTAGCTCGTATAAGATGCTTTTCTTTTGACAGCATCTATCTATATATATATATCTTATTAAAACTCAAGTACAAAATTGGAGTGTTTGGAGACTTGAATAAGACTTTTAAAAATTTGGAGTGTTTGGAAACTTGGATTACAGTCTTTTAAAAAAAAATATTTTTGTTTGAAAACAAGGATAGTAGTATTAAGAAAAAAAGTAATGGGCTTATTTTTTTTAAAAAAATTGAAAGTTATCTAGACTACTTTTAAAATATACCAAAATGGGTCAATCTAATTCCCTAAAAATTGGAGTGTTTGGAGACTTGAATAAGACTTTTAAAAATTTGGAGTGTTTGGAAACTTGGATTACAGTCTTTTAAAAAAAAATATTTTTGTTTGAAAACAAGGATAGTAGTATTAAGAAAAAAAGTAATGGGCTTATTTTTTTTTAAAAAATTGAAAGTTATCTAGACTACTTTTAAAATATACCAAAATGGGTCAATCTAATTCCCTAAAAATTTTTTTCTAAACTAACCATAAAACAAAATTTAAACTTTATATACATATTTCAAATCAAAATAATAATTCAAATTTGATTTATATCAAAAATTGATTCAAAATATACATATATTCAAAAATGGATTTTTACTAAACTATTTTTCAATAACCATTATAAAAAAATATTGTCAATATATATAAGAAAAATATAATACAAAGCCCAATTTGAAATACCAACTCAAATTATGGTTTCCATATTTCACATTAAGTTTTAAAAATATAATATATGTAATTATTTATATGATGGTATGTATAAAATACTATTAATTATATGATTACTTATATGATGGTACATATAAAATACGATTAATTATATGATGATAAAATACGATATATAATAATGACTAGGGATGGGCTTTTGGATACCCATACGGGTTTAGTTCTGATCGGTTTGTATTTTGGGTTTTCGGGGTCAAAGATTTCAGCCTTATTAGAATGTTTCTAAATTTTGGTTTGAGTTCGATTTGGATCTTTGCGGGTTTGGTTTGGGTTTGGATAACTAATTTAAATTATTTTTAAAGTCTTAAATCATTATATATTTTAAATTTCTCAAAATGTATAAATAAAATAATATATTACGTATAAATTTGAATAACATATGTCATAATACTTAAGCTTAACATATCAATTGGCTTGATTTAAAATTTTGGATACGAAATCAATAATTATTTTAAGTATTTTTGGTGATTTGAGTATACTTTAACTATTTCAGATACTTACTTTTGACTATCTATATATATTTTCAAGTATTTAAACCAATTTAAAAGTATCATTTTTGATGTTTTATATACGTTAAATCTAAAAATAATTAATATATGTAAGTATATAAATCTATTTTTAGATAAATTCGGATACCCAAATACTTCGGTTCGGATCAGATTCGGTTCTTTAAATAACAAAATTTTGAATAATTAGAATATTTAATCAATTTATGTTTGGGTTTGGTACTATATCTTTGGATCGGTATCGGTTATGTTCCTCGGATTCATTTTTCTAAATCCTAATAATTACATGAAAAACAAATATCAACATATTTTTCAAAATATACACCCGCGCGCCTGCGCGGGTCAAAATCTAGTATATCTTATTAAAACTCAAGTACAAAACTGGAGTGTTTGGAAACTTGAATAAGACTATTAAAAAATTTGAAATGGTTGGAAACATGGATTGTACTCAATTAAAAAAAATAATTTTGTTTGAAAACAAGGATAATAGTATTAAAAAAAAGTAATGAGCTTATGTTATTAAGAAAAATTGAAAGTCCATCATATTATAAGAAACTATTTATTTGTGTCAGTTTTAAAATATACCAAAATGGGTCAATCTAATTGCCTAAAATTTGTTCAACATAACTCAAGTACAAAATTGGAGTGTTTGGAGACTTGAATAGGACTATTAAAAAATTTGGAGTGTTTGGAAACATGGATTGCAGCCTTTTTAAAAAAAAAAAATTTTGTTTGAAAACAAGGATAGTAGTATTAAGAAAAAAAGTAATGGGCTTATGTTTTTTAAAAAAATTGAAAGTTATCTAGGCCACTTTTAAAATATACCAAAATGGGTCAATCTAATTGCTTAAATTTTTTTTTTCTAAACTAACCATAAAACAAAATTTAAACTTTATATACATATTTCAAATCAAAATAATAATTCAAATTTGATTTATATCAAAAATTGATTCAAAAATATACATATATTCAAAAATGGATTTTTACTAAACTATTTTTCAATAACCATTATAAAAAAATATTGTCAATATATATAAGAAAAATATAATACAAAGCCCAATTTAAAATACCAACTCAAATTATGGTTTTTATATTTCATATTAAGTTTTAAAAATATAATATATGTAATTATTTATATGATGGTATGTATAAAATACTATTAATTATATGATTACTTATATGATGGTACATATAAAATACGATTAATTATATGATGATAAAATACGATATATAGTAATGACTAGGGATGGGCTTTTGGGTACCCATACGGGTTTGGTTCTGATCGGTTTGTATTTTGGGTTTTCGGGGTCAAAGATTTCAGCCTTATTAGAATGTTTCTAAATTTTGGTTTGAGTTCGATTTGGATCTTTGCGGGTTTGGTTTGGGTTTGAATAACTAATTTAGATTATTTTTAAAGTCTTAAATCATTATATATTTTAAATTTCTCAAAATGTATAAATAAAATAATATATTACGTATAAATTTGAATAATATATGTCATAATACTTAAACTTAACATATCAATTGGTTTGATTTAAAATTTTGGATACGGAATCAATAATTATTTTAAGTATTTTTGGTGATTTGAGTATACTTTAACTATTTCAGATATTTACTTTTGACTATCTATATATATTTTCAAGTATTTAAACCAATTTAAAAGTATCATTTTTGATGTTTTATATACGTTAAATCCAAAAATAATAAATATATATAAGTATATAAATCTATTTTTAGATAAATTCGGATACCCAAATACTTCGGTTCGGATCAGATTTGGTTCTCTAAATAACAAAATTTTGAATAATTAGAATATTTAATCAATTTATGTTCGGGTTTGGTACTATATTTTTGGATCGGTATCGGTTATGTTCATCGGATTCATTTTTCCAAATCCTAATAATTACATGAAAAACAAATATCAACATATTTTTCAAAATATACACCCGCGCAGGCGCGCGGGTCAAAATCAAAAATTTAAACTTTATATACATATTTCAAATCAAAATAATAATTCAAAGTTGATTTATATCAAAAATTGATTCAAAAATATACATATATATTCAAAAATGGATTTTACTAAATTATTTTTCAATAACCATTATAAAAAAATGTTGTCAATATATATAAGAAAAATACAATACAAAGTCCAATTTGAAATACCAACTCAAATTATGTTTTTATATTTCATATTAAGTTTTAAAAATATAATATATGTAATTATTTATATGATGGTATGTATAAAATACTATTAATTATATGATTACTTATATGATGGTACGTATAAAATACGATTAATTATATGATGACAATATACGTATATAATAATGACTAGGGATGGGTTTTCGGGTACCCATACGGGCTTGGTTCTGATCGGTTTGCGTTTCGGGTTTTCGGGGTCAAAGATTTCAGCTCTATTAGGATGTTTCTAAATTTTGGTTTGAGTTCGATTCGGATCTTTGCGGGTTTGGTGGGTTTGGATAACCCATTTGAATTATTTTAAAAGTTTTAAATCATTACATATTTTAAATTTCTCAAAATTTATAAATAAAATAATATATTACATATAAATTTGAATAACATATGTCAGAATACCTAAGCTTAACATATCAATTGGCTTGATTTAAAATTTTGGATATGGAATCAATAACTATTTTAAGTATTTTTGGTGATTTGAGTATACTTTAACTATTTCAGATATTTACTTTTGACTATCTACATATATTTTCAAGTATTTTACCAATTTAAAAATATCATTCTTGATGTTTTATATACGTTAAATCTAAAAATAATTAATATATTTTTAGATAAATTCGGGTACCCGAATACTTCAGTTCGGATCAGATTCGATTCTCTAAATAACAAAATTTTGAATAATTCGAATATTTTATCAATTTATGTTCGGGTTTGGTACTATATTTTTGGATCGGTATTGGTTCTGTTCCTCAGATTCATTTTTTTAAATCCTAATAATTACATGAAAAACAAATATCAATATATTTTTCAAAATATACACCCGCGCGGGTCGAAGTCTAGTCAAATTTTAAAACCTTAAAATCTCGCATTAAATATCACACGTATTCGCGGGTCAATTTTACGCTAGCGGGCTACTATGGCCCAAAGACCCGACCCACTCAATTTAATTCAAATTTGTTTTTTCATTTCCGAACAGCGTGGGATCTAATTGGTCGGGAACGGGTTTGACGTTTCCCAATTTTTACAAAATGTACACTTTGACTTTTCTTAAGCCGCCGACGTTGACCACCTTCGCATTATTCTTTTTTCTTGACCACCTTCACTTATTATTGTTGAATTTGGTAAACAGAAAAGAAGAACATCGACGGTCTTCTCTACGCTTTCCCTTTCCAAAAATATCCACACCTCGGAAAACTCTACAGATGCGGCGGCAATGGCGGCGGCCACAGTTGTCACCACCACCACCACCACCTCTACTCATCTTCATCCTCACCGTCACCACTCTCCTCCCTCCCTCTTCCTCCCTTGATTTCCTCTACAACAACTTCACCTCCGCAGCAAACATGACCGACCTCATCCTCATCCAAGACTCCCGCGTCGAATCCACCTTCATCCGCCTCATCAACGAGTCCAACCAATTCTCCTTAGGCCGCGTTTTCCACCCGCAGAAGCTCTCGATCATACCCGATCCGACCCGGAACCGCACCCGTCTCTCTTCTTTCTCCACCTCCTTCGTCTTCTCCATCCTCCCCGACATCTCCACAAGCCCCGGCTTCGGCCTCTGCTTCGTCCTCTCGAACTCCACCTCTCCTCCAGGGGCCATCGCCAGCCAAAACTTCGGTCTCTTCCCCAACGTCCCCTCCCGTTTCCCCGCTCCTCTCATCGCCGTCGAGTTCGACACTGGTCTCAACGGCGAAGTCAACGACATCGACGGGAACCATATAGGAATCGACCTTAACAGCATCTTGTCCGTTAAAGACCAAACCGCAGGGTACTACGATTCTGTTAACGGAAGCTTTGTCCCAGTTGACATGCGTAACGGACAGAACATCCACGCTTGGATCGACTTCGATGGTCCGAACTTCGAGATCAACGTTACCATCGCTCCAGCTGGTTTGCGTAGACCTCGCCGACCTACTCTCACTTTCCGTGATCCCGTCATCGCCAACTATGTTTCGGCGGATATGTTTGTTGGCTTCTCTGCTTCCAAGACTACTTGGGTTGAAGTTCGGAGGATCCTCGCTTGGAGCTTGAGCGACACCGGAGCTCCTCGAGAGATCAACACGACGGGGCTGCCAGTGTTCTTTCTTGATTCTCCGTCGTCTTCTCTCTCAACCGGAGCAATAGCCGGGATCGTCGTCGGTTGTGTTGTCTTTATATGTTTACTTGGTGCTGTTGGTTACTTTATCTGGTGGAAGCTGATAAGAGAGGAGGAAGAAGAAGAGGCTGAGGAGTGGGAGCTTGAGTTCTGGCCTCACCGTTTCAGCTACGAAGATCTCTCCGCCGCGACGGACTCTTTCTCCAACGACCGTCTTCTCGGATCCGGCGGGTTCGGTAAAGTCTACAGAGGAGTCTTGTCGAACAGCAACGAGGTCGCTGTGAAGTGCGTGAATCATGACTCGAAGCAAGGGCTGAGAGAGTTCATGGCGGAGATCGAGAGCATGGGACGTCTCCAGCATAAGAATCTCGTTCAAATGAGAGGCTGGTGTCGCCGGAAGAACGAGCTCATGCTTGTGTATGACTACATGCCTAACGGGAGCTTGAACCAGTGGATATTCGACAACCCTAAAGAGTCAATGCCGTGGAGGCTAAGGCGACAGGTGATCAACGACGTGGCGGAAGGGCTTAACTATCTCCACCACGGGTGGGAGCAAGTTGTTATCCACAGAGATATTAAATCGAGCAACATTCTTTTGGATTCCGACATGCGTGGGAGGCTTGGGGACTTTGGTTTGGCGAAGCTGTATGAGCACGGTGGAGCTCCCAACACGACGCGTGTGGTGGGGACGCTTGGGTACTTAGCGCCAGAGCTAGCGTCTGCTTCGTCTCCGACGGAGGCCAGCGACGTGTACAGCTTTGGTGTTGTGGTGTTGGAGGTGGTGTGTGGGAGGAGACCGATTGAGTATGCTGAGGAGGAAGATATGGTGCTTGTGGATTGGGTTAGGGACTTGTATGGTGGAGGAGTGGTGGTTAGTGCGGCTGATGAAAGAGTGAGGGCAGAGTGTGAAACGGGGGATGAGATTGAGTTGTTGCTTAAGTTAGGACTGGCTTGTTGTCATCCTGATCCAGCTAAGCGACCTACTATGAGAGAGATTGTATCGCTCTTGATTGGCTCGCCACAGGAGGATTTGTTGACTGGACTCACGCCGGTAGCTGCTGCTGATACTGCTTCTCCCTCTTCACAGGTCTGAGTAGCTTTTGTTGTTTTTGTGTGTTGTGCGGAAGATGTGTAAAAATGAAGACTGATTATTTAAACTCCAAATTTACATGTTGATATTATTCAAGACTATTTAGATAGTAGAACTGGCCAATGTTGTGTTATGAAACATTCGTTTTAGTCTCTAGATCTCAAAAATAATATACATAGATCCAATAACTTCTGAATTGTAAATTTTTTTATTAAAATGTTTACGATCCCCATGACTGGCCATGCACCTAAGCTATCTCCCCCCTTTGGAACATTCTTTTTGGTTGAATCAAACAACACTAGGCCTTGTTTTTGAGGAAATAATTAAACAAGAAAAAATGAATGTTGAAGAGAATAGGACGGTCTAGAGAATGTGGTCGTGTCATTGGGAGTTTTGAGCAAGTTAACGAAGACCAACTTTTTATATTAATCGTCCTGGATTCAATTAGAATCTTCGACTAAGACTATTATTTTCAACAATTAACGGTTGTCGGTTACAGTTTTTTTTTTTTTAGGGTCGACTAGAAGGTGTTATGCTTAGAACTAGTCAATGCACCAGTCCAATGCATTTGGTGCTTGTGTATGTGCTCTTGGTGCTAATGCAGCAAAGCTTATTGGTGATAACCGCATCGCGACTAAACACGTTTCCATGAGGTAGTTCGTATTTGCTCTCGTGTAAACATGATTTTTTGAAGCTTGATATGTTGGATTTGGTACATTGACTCAGAACCTTGCAATATAGTCTACACCAATCAAAATATCTCTTTATTCAGTGGTCAGTGCTCTCCTAGTTAATTAAAAAGAAAGTCATAACTCTATCGTATTAGAATTAAATATCACTTTATCTTTTTATTTTTATTTAAACCAATAACAGTAGAGTTTTATGTTGGCCATGAATCAAGCCTTTGATAAACTACTTTGATGTAACACATAAGACAAGACTTAAATCATATTATATCTACAATTGTCTGGAACACAAACAAAAACACGAACTGTATATGTTAACTCTACAACAGAGTATTCAAGGAATCAGCAAGATCACAGAAGGATACAACCCAGCAACATGGATGCTTGAAGTCTCAACCACTTCTCAAGAAGCTGCTTTAGGAGTTGACTTCGCCCAACTCTACAAAAACTCAGACCTTTATAAGTACGTATATATATATATATAACCAAACATTTTACAAAATGAAAGAAGAATCTCATCTCACCTATTTAACTTTCTGCTTGTGTAGGAGAAACAAAGAGCTTATCAAGGAGCTAAGCCAACCAGCTCCAGGATCAAAACTCAAAAGATCTGTATTTCCCAAATGTACGGATCGTTTTTGACTTTCACCTTCTACGGTATGATGGCTGTGGCCATGACGCCTAATCACCACATGGCCTCCGTCGTCTTCTCCGCTTTCTACGGCATCTGGAATCTCTTTTCCGGCTTTCTCCTCCCTCGTCCTGTAAGCACACCAAAATTTGAAAATGCCGTTATTTATAACTATTAAATATTTCAAAATTAGGCCTTCAACTTATTTTATTGTTCAATTTAGACCCTCAACTTGTGTGTTGGATTAAAAAGAGAGTCCATAGTGGAAAAACCATTATATAACTGTTATAACTATTAAATATTTCAAAGTAAGACCTCAAACCTATTTTATTATTAAGTTTTGACCCTGAACTTTTGTTTTGGATCTTAAAACAGAGTATGCCGGTGTGGTGGGAGTGGTACTACTGGCTCTGTCCTGTTTCATGAACATTATATGGTCTAGTCACATCACAGTTCGGTGATATTACGCAACCAATGGCAGATGGTACGAGTGTAAAGCAGTTTAGTAGAGACTTGATCTATGGATTCAGAGAAGGTTTCTTGGGAGTTGTGGCCGCCATGAACGTCATCTTCCCGTTGGCATTTGCTATCATCTTTGCTGTTGGAATCAAGACTTTCAATTTCCAAAAGCGATGAAAAGTTTTTCCTCCTTTGTTATTTGAAATGCATATGCTTAGCATTCTATTTCCTGTAACACAATAAAAAGTCATTTTTTGTAGTGATATTAATAAAAGGGTGATCAACAACACATAACAACGTCAATGGATTAGATTGAATCTCTAGCTAATGTTACATACCGAACAATTCCGAGTGCACGTACATCAATGTGTTACAAACTTTAAATCAATTCTGCTTTCAGTTAATGGTGGTCATCATAAATGTTCAAAATGGCAAATAATAAGTGGAAGATCACATACTCATTTTTTTCTGGAACAGTTTGAGATCCTCCACTTATTTTTGAACATCACCTTTAAGGTACAAACTACAAAGTTTCTTGTCAAACTATGGATTAGAGTCAAATAGAGAGAAGACTAATTGTCAAATAATATGTTCGTTTTATTTCGTCAGAGAAACAATTAAAATAAAAAAACTCTCTGTCACATCTTATAGTGATGCAAAAAACAACTATGAATCTATATGTGGTATTATCATAAGCCAAACGGTGTTTCATTTAGCAGCTTCTGTGGCTTTCTCAGTGATACGCAGACTTTCAGCTTTACGCACAACTTCCTCTGCCACAAGCTTCACGTGACCGCTCAGATTGTTGTTCTCCCTCTCCTCATGGTGCACTGTATTCACCTCCCATATTCTCACCGTCCCGTCTTCTGAACCTGACGTGTATGAATCACCTCCTGGAGCATACCTCACGCAGTGCACTGGTCCGTGGTGACCCTTGTTACACCCTGCATTCACCGGATTTATCTTAAAAAAGGTTACTACACACAGATTCCTAAAATGAAAGAAACTTACCAATCTCTTCTCCGGTATGGAAGTCAAACCTATGGACCCACATATCTTCTCCCCCAGCAATGAAAGTGTTCCCGGTTTTCGGTTCCAGGGATGCTGATTCAACGTTGCAAGGCATCTCATAGCTCTTCACCAATCCAAAACTGGGAAGAGCATGACAAAACCTCCAAGCTTAAAGAAGACAAAGAGAAAACCAAAAAACTGTATGCCTTGAAACTTACTTATTGGCGTCCCAAAACTTAACACTAGACCCATCAGCAGTAGTTATGTATCTCCCATCCTGACTTACTTCAGCACTAGTAACCGGGAACTTGGTTTCTAATGTTTGAACAATCTTGTCATTTCTTATGTCCCATAACCTACAGAGGACATGTACCATAAGAATGATGAGACCAGGAAAGGACTGAGTCTAGACCCAGGAGCGAGGTGGTGACAAGACATACCTAATGTCACCGGTGTCAGTGCAAGAGCTTAAGATGGTATTATCACTATGAAGCCATTCAACGGTTCTGATAGAACCAGGAGGAGTTCCTACTTCTTTTGGAGGCGCGTCTGGCCGATTCATATCGAATATCCGAAGAATTTTCTCCATTCCACCAGTCAGCAAACGGTGAGTGTCCTAAAAAGCAAAGTACTATGCACTAAGATCACAACAGAACCAAAAAATGAACACCAACGACTCCACACACTCAAATCCCAAAAATAATTTTAGAGAATCTCATCATTCAGAACACAATGGCAAGGTGATCGAGTCACTCTTTCCTGGAAAAAAGAAACAAGAGCTTACCTGTGAGAAGGCACATGCACGAACAATGTGCTTGTGTTCAAAGGAGTGCAACTCATTCCCAGTCAATGCATTCCATATCTTCCTGAAACGTGTTATAATCACAAAACAAAAAAAAGTCTTAATCCCTGGGACGTTACCTGTTCCCATCACCAATGGATACAAGAATAAAACTGGTTAACTACAATCTTGAAACGCAGGAACAAAGAAAGAACATACGCAGTGAAATCAGCAGAAGCAGAGGCAGCACGCATCGCATGTTTATCAAGGCTACAGCTCCAAACTGCTCCTTTGTGTCCTTCAAAAGTCCCTATCCAGTCCCCAGTCTCCCCATTCCTCAACATCGGGACCGAATCTAAACACATCAAAACGTCAACAACTCATAACCCTAATCTCTCTCAATCAGATCAGCAACAAGACAATATGATCTTGAATCAAATCTGGGACAGAGAAAAGAAAAAAGATCGTACCTTTGCTGGCGCTGATGAGGAAGAACCCGTCTGGAGTAATCGGGCTGTAAGAGACATCGACGACGGGACGAGAATGACCGTGACAAACTAATGGAACTCCCATCGTTGAGGATCGAAATCGGAGTCTGTTTGATCGGTGCGAATGTACGTGAGAGCTGCCACGAAAGTCCCCCCTTGAAGAGGATCACACCTTTTTTATATAATTGGAAAGAGAGAAAGTGAGAGAAGAAGGAAATGATCAAAAGGAGCAAACTTTTTATAATTTTTTTTTTTTGTATGGGCAGAGAAGAACGCGCGGAGACGACGATGGTAGTTACGCTCAGAGACATGAAACGTTTCGTAATTTACGAGTAAGGGCTTTTATTTGTTACTCTTTTTCTATATGGCCCGTTATTTCAAACTGATTCCTTTATCAGTCCGAATTTAACAATAGTTCTTGACAATGGGACCCATAGAAACTAAATTTGCCAGTCGCTCTTCCAAAAGTTTCGTGAGAAATTCAATCGAAGACCTATTTGTTACACCATGTAGTTTTTTTTTGGTAAAAAAAACATAGTTATTGTTTGTAAATCAAAACATAGATGATATGAACCCAATAGGACTCATACTCGAGACGTTTTTGGTTGTAGTACAGAAAATGTACCAACATCTCTTGGTATTCTAGTCTTCTACACTAGATACTGAAAACTTCCACGAAAATGTACGAGCCTCTTCATTCCTCTAAGCAATAAGTATAAACACTAAGTTTAACTATGTATATTAATATTAAATATGAGTTATTTATCACCAAGGATCCGTGGCGCAATGGTAGCGCGTCTGACTCCAGATCAGAAGGTTGCGTGTTCGATTCACGTCGGGTTCAAACCCCTGAATCTTGGTCCTCTAACTTTTTTACCTTTTTCCATCCCTCAAAAACTTCAAAATCCTAATTATTACCCATTAGTCTTACCACCTAGCCAATTTGATATTTGTTTATGCATACTGCGCGAATTTGTTTTAATGTCTCTCTTTTTTGTAAAACAATTTAATTATGTTTTCTGTTCCAAACAGTCATTGATGATGTTTTCAGCACATCATCGGACGGAACTACTTGTTGTCACCTGAAACTTTCATCTTCCTCCCCGGAGAAACACTTTTTGATATATAAGAGAACCTTGAATGCAAAAACAAAAACGAGAACAGAAGAACTTGAGCATTCTACAAGAATGCAAAATTGCAAGTCTTGCAACCATGTAACAAAGTATGAAACCTATGAATGAATATTTTGATGTAAACAGAATCTTTTGAATATGCGAAGATGAACCCACAGCTATGGAACAACACTTGACTAACTGAAACATAAATACAAACAATGTAAGAATTATGCCTAGAACAAGAGCTGATGTCACTATAGAAACCTAAACAGTGAGAGAGTACAGTATGTATAAAAATCAAAACTTGGATTGAATTCAACATACACTCGGCACTTGGAATAATTTTCACGGAGTCCATCTGGTACCATTAAACTCCAACCGGGGCATTGAAGTATTAGCATCACTTGCTTGACCACCCCTCACACCAATAAAAAGATTGTGCATGAAAGCATCAAAGTTGAGATCGATCAAGGGATGGTGATGCGGAAGCTGATAGAGAGATCTCTGTTCTGACTCCCATCTCTGACGAGCGTTGATCATCTCAATGAACTCCGCTCTCTCCAAATCATCCCACTTGCGTTTCTCCAAAGGGTCCACTTTCGGAGGCGTAAAGCCCGGATGCTCAGCTTTCAAGTGAGTCTTGAGCTGAGAATAGCTCCCAGAGAAACCGCACTTGTCCATAGAACAGCACCTCGGTCTGGCATTCATGAATCTCCGCGCGGAGGTAGACTTCACCGTCCCGTGAACGTCTCCTCTGCAGTAGGGACAGGTAAGAGTCTTGACACTGCATCGGCTTGTGTTCTTGTTTCTGCGGAACTGCTTGAAGCAGTTGGAGTGACGCGCGCTAGTGTCGCACATGTAAGCACGGCATCCTTTGGAGAAGGAAGAGCATTGCAAGAGGACGGCATTGTGCGGCGGCTCCATGCAGATCACACACCTAACATCCTCCCATTCGCTCACACTCTCTGAATCGAGAGGAGATGACGACTCGGCTTCTTTTTGTTTCTTGCTCCGACAAGAGCGTAGCGGGTAAGGCGATACCCTGTCTCTGTTGCTTGAAACCGGCAGAACCCGTCTTTCCTTAAGCATCTCACACACTGAAAACAACAAACAAAGAGTTAAAAACTTAAACTCATTACACATCTATTTCAGAGAACATGAAGCTGTTTATTGTCGAACATAGACAAAGTCCTCAAACACCAAACCAAAGCATTTACATTCGAATAGACACAACACAAAACCCCAATCAATGCATATTCAATGAGAATCCAGGAGACAGAACACGAGCTTAGTACTAGTGATTACTAAACGTTACATTACAATCACCATATCATAAACAGAGAAGCAAGAGAAGATGATGTTTTTCAACTCGATTCAATTGAATTTGGAGCTATTCACTTATCCCAATTACAAACAGTTGTAGACTTCTCAATCACCTGAATCAACGGATAAACATTCGATTCGATTCAGCTGCAGATTATCAAGCAGGAAACAGATCAATTTCGATTGCAATCCAACGAGTATATGAAACTTTTCGCCCCAGGAAACGAAAAACGCCAAAATTGATTCCCAGAAATTTTCTGATCGTATCCACAAACAGCTAAACGACATCGGATCGAGGAGGAATCAATCGCCGATAGAAAAGAATAAAATATTACCTGGCCGGAGAGACGAAAGAGGCTCTTTTTGAGAGAGAGAGAGAGAAAGGAGTTTCGTAATGAAACGGTGAAGATGGAGAGAAACAATTAAAAGATGCGCGTGCGTGAGATGTGAATGTGAGATTGCATTTGCTGGTGGAGGAGGTCAGGGGCTTTTATAGGCGCCGAGTGACGTGTTTTCGGAATGACGAAAATGCCCTGACCTCGTGGAAGTCCACCCTCTTCTACTTTCCTTTGCAATTTAACCATATTTGTCTTTTTCCCTTCCTTTGCCGTTGCTTTTCCTTTTCTGCGGCTTCTAAAGTTTTTTTTTTCCGCCAAACATTCATTACACATCCTTCGAAAAACATAAGTTTATTATTTTAAATTAATGATTTTTTTTTTCATTTGAATCTGTTAGAAAATGATTCAAACAAATTCAAAGATTCTTCATTCAGTGACAACTAAAATAAAATCAGACATATTTTTTCCCTATATATCAAATAAATTCAAAGATTCTTACCAAACATAAATAAATTCAAAGATAATATATAAAGTTATGTGGGTTATCTCATATTAATTTTACATCAGTTGGGAATCCGTATAGATGTTAAATTCAATTTTCATATTCAAACCAATTTACAACACAAGTTTTATAGGTAAGCTTTACATGCGCTTTTACATCTTTGAAAAAGATTACAACAAATCGTATAATAATTTGTGGATTTTTTAAAAAATAAAAAAATATTTTTTTTAGTCTTATATCCAAAACTATGTTGCTTTATTCTACTTATCTTCTTATAAAATATGATGTTTCTTATTAAGTTGTGTGAAAGTAATAAAATTTGTGATCACTCATCATTTATATGTAACTAGGTGACCGGTCCGCACCCTGTGCGGACATAAGAATATGACCGGTCCGCACCCTGTGTTTCCTCTCGGTCCGCACTTCACGAGAGGGAACACAATAACGTCAGTATGAAGAGGCAGATATTATGTGTATGTATAATTGCAACGTCACAAAATATTTTGTGTGTTTACGAAGATACTTTCATTCAAAAAATGGAATAAAGAGTGTATAATTTTAGAAGTAACATATTTTATATTATCATTAATTAGAATTGTATTGTATATGTGTCGTAATTCTTTATTTTAGGTGAATAATATTATTTTTCCATAAATAATAAACAAACATTTATGTAGATATATTAAAAGAAAATATAATAAAAATTGAAATATTATACATAAATAATATAAATTATGAAGTACATTTCTCGATAAAGAAAGCAAATTCAATTAAAAACCTACAAAAAATTATATCTACCAAGCTCTTTTGTCTGCATGCAGATGAAGCAAACATCAATAAGTTAAAGAATTCTTCCATATTTGGAAAAAATATATATATATATATATATATATATATATATATATATATAACAATGACAAATTAAATAAAAGAGTATGTAAACACCTGTTTTCTACCAGTATGAGTTAGAATACCGCCGTATTTAAGAATCATAAGGGCCTCTACAGGTCTTTCTTCTTCGCCTTCACCATCCCACTTCAGCGGCTTCAGTTGAACCTTCATGTATATCCCTGAAAAATTTCTTCCCTGCGTCATTCCAAAAGGTTCTCTGATGTGAGAAAATGACCTCATGAATTAAATAAAAAATGCATAATGCTAGCTTACTTATAAAATAGTATATTCAACAAAAAAATGATATAAGATAGTATTACTAAATGATACTATGTAATACTTTTCCCGGACTATATTCAACAAAAAAAGAGAAAGTACTAAAGAACCTCTTCAAGAACTGCTTTAACTTGGCGAAGCTTCTCAGCTTGTTCAAGGTCTCCTGGATCACTATCACTCTCACGGCCTAGTCTACATATAAAAAAAAAAGACCATATTGTCGTTACCGGTATTCAACACATGAAAAAAATAGACCAGACATGATTTTTGGAGACAAGACACAAAGAGTTGAGTTCAGGGTTTTAAAGATGAGGAGCCTTTGCGTCTAAACACATTTTTCTTAGCACACAAGCAGGATCGTCGTAATACCTTAATAGTATGAGAGGAGAGATTTGTGAATAATACTTTAAAGAATGAAAAGAAAATGTTTGTATTTTAAAACTTTGGGTGTCTCCTATATATATACAGTCGATTTATATCTCATATTAATGACGCACAATATTTTGCACAATAAATAATAAAATCGTTTAAAGAAAGATATTAAATGTGTATTGTCAAAAAATGATTTGAATATGATATGATTTTAACTTGCGCAAGTAATCTATATTAAAAAGGTAAGCTATTAAAAACAAACAACCTAATTAGAAACATTAAAATATTTTGTAAGCAATGTAATAAATATGATATCAACATGCGCAAGTTTACCGTTTGAATAATAAAGAAAGTTTTTAATATTTGTCTAAATTCTAAATCTTGCCTAAGGGTAAACTAAATCGATAAAATTTAATGATTTCAACTTGCGCAAGTAATCCATATTAGAAAGGTAAGTTATTAAAAACAAATTTTGTCAATAAGTTATTTGCATATTTAATGATTTCAACTTGTGCAAGTAATTCATATTAAAAAGGTAAGTTATTAAAAACAAACAACCTAATTAGCAGGGGTGGGCACTTTACCCGATATCCAAAGTGGCACCCGAACCCGATCCGAAAAACCCGAACTGAAATCCGAATCGAAGTAGCAAAATACCCGAACGGGTATTGAATAAGGAGAGATTGGATACCCGAACCCGAACGGATAATACCCGAACCCGAATGGATATCCGAAGATAACCGAATATATGTATAATTAACCTTATATTTCTAGTTTACATCTCTCATTTTATATAAAATATTTATATTGATACTACACTTACTTTAAGTTCATATGATATACATATAATTACGGAAAAAAATGATTTGCTACTCACTTAAAATGCATGTCAAGTTTTTTATTTCAAAAATTAACAAAAAGTTACATCCAAAATTTTTTAAAAAATAACTAAATTAATGCCTTTTTAGTTTTAAAATATTATGTCCAAATCTATTAACCATTCAATTTATTAAAAATAAAAAATTAGTTAACTGAAAGTTATATTTTTAAATATAAGAAACTTGAGAAATGAAAATTTTAATTTTTTTTTTTCAAAATCTAAATATCCGAACCCAATCCAAAATAACCGAATCCGAACTAAAAATACCCGAACCCGGCCCGAAGTATAGAAATACCCGAACGGGTTCTACACCCCTGTACCAAAATACCCGAAAATCCGAAATACCCGATCCGAACCCGAACGGGTACCCAAGACTAAACTAAATCGATAATTATTATTGTCTAGCTATATATGGGCTTAACGAAATCGACAATAGTTTTGGGTTTGTCTACAACGATTGATTAAAATAAATGAAAAATAAAATTCAAAAAAATCGACCAATAGAATTATAACAATTTTTCTGAGAAGCTCTATATTAATGCCATGTCAGCAGAAATCATTAAAGTGACTTCTCTTTTAATGTATAGGAGGATATATACATATTGTCTTTCCTCATTTGACGTATGCATATATACATATCATCTAACATTTTCAGCTATATAAGATTATCTTACATACGTGCCAATACATGCTGGTAGAGACATAAATACAATAAAACCAAAGAGATCCCAAATCTTGCCAAATTGCCACTTACACGCAGCCTGCATGATGCAGGTAACGCAAGGAAGAATTAGCCTGTGTCAAAATCAAACGATAGGAATGGCTTCCAACTATTATTAGAAATACTTATTCAGAAAATTTCTTAGGGAGACGTATTTCTTGTCGGCACATCTTTCATTACATTTGAAAGCTCAAAGACATTACAAGTTTACAAATATATCCGAATATATTGCACCATAAACACGGCCCAACATTTGACCAAAAAAAAAAAAAACACGGCCCAACAATTGAGTTATTTCGGCCCAATAATCAGAAGGCAGTTCAACCCGCCCAAATTTAAAATGACCCGACCCGTAGCTTTTAAATGTGAACGAACCGTAAAACCCGCGTGGGCTCTCTTCCTCTTCCCGTTTCCAACGTCCATCGCCAACCATGGCCAAAGAGAAACCGAATCATCTTCTCACCTCCGATGGAGGTTTGCTTCATTCTATCCTCCATGCCATTAACTGATTGCTCAAATTCACTTCTCATTTCTTTTAATTGCGGCTAGATTGGTGAGCTCCTGCTTCAATTTATAGATGTAGGTGTTGATGAAGATAGAGATGGAGTGTTAGTAGACGACTCTCACAACGACCGACGTTAGGTGATAAACTCGAGAGTAGTCTTAACTTATTAGGCCGAGAGAAACTTTGCAGTAACAGTGATTCTGCTCCGGGAGATGATAAGCCTCCGACCGCAGCCTCCGTTAACGTTATGTTGAGACAAGCGTTGCATGCAGATGATCGGTCTCTTCTACTTGATTGCTTGTACAACCGAGATGAACAGGTTCGGTAGTTGTATGTTCTGTTTGTTTCTTTTTAATTGTTTATTTTTTTTTCATTCTCGGTTACTTCTTCTGTACAGGTGATTGCTAACTCGGTTGCTAAGTTGAATTCAGCAGAAGTACTCAAGCTTCTGAACTCTCTCCTGCCAATACTACAATCAAGGTGAGAGTTTAAGAATTGAAGCTGGTTTTTAAAGTGGTGGTTTTTTTATACTTTCTTGATTTTGCAGGGTGCAGTTTTAGCTTGTGCGGTTCCGTGGATAAAGTGTCTCTTACTTACTCATTGCAGTGGGATTATGTCTCAAGAGTCATCCTTGCTCGCGTTAAACTCCATGTATCAGGTTAGGGACTGCTTGAGTTTGTTGTCCGAGTATGGCGTCTCTGATAGTAAAACAGAAAGTTTGAAGGTAGATGATGGTTGATATGTGTTTGATTGCTTGTGTGTGCAGTTCATTGAATCACGAGTGTCAACTCTTCACACAGCCGTAGAAGTTTCAAGCTGCTTTGACTTGGTATGTAATGTATTATTATCTCTGATACGAAGAAGATATTGATTTCATTGTGTAGCAATAGATTTGGTGTTTGATTCCATTGATCACTTTGGGAATGAAACCACGCAACTGAAGTCCTGAGGTCGCTGTGCATGGATAACACTGTCATTTGTGGACTGTAAAGTATGTTACTGATTCGTTATTGATTGTGTTAATGGTAGATTGTGGACGACTTGGATGAAGAGGAAGAAGAGGATGGAGGTCCCGTGATCTATGAGGACAAGGACAGTGATGAAGAAGAACGGGAAGGAACAGAGTTAGCAATGGAGACAGATGAAGAAGCAGACGAATCAGCTGATGGTGTCAATGATTTTGAAGACATGAGCGACTGAGAAGACTTACTACAAACAGAAGAAAGTTTTGATTTGTGTGAGGCTGATTGATTGTTAGATGTAATGTTGTATCGATTAGACTTTTGTATTGAGAAAGAGTTTATGTTTTCTTAAAAGAAGAAAAAAGTTGACAACGAGTATGTAAATTGAGGCAGACCTTGCAAGTGCATCCAAAGTTCCATCACAGCCATCTAAAAGAGCCCTGTTCGTTTGCAGCTGTTTTCATATGTGTTTGCCGCTGGCATTGGTGTCGCTGAAAAAAAACAGCGGCAGTTGTGCAACAAAGACATGATGATTCCAATGAACAGGGCAAAGGTCTACTCGAATTTTATAATTCCCTCAATCAATGGAATTCTCCAGAGACGTGTCGCTGTGTTTGTAAGAAATGTGCAACAAAGAGATTATGATCTTCTGAAAATGCTGAAATAGGTAGAGAGCTGGAATGGAGTTTCTTTGCTCACCTGTACGGTTATGAACTTGATTTTTCCGGAGAGGTCTTCAAAAATCTTAACAGGCTGAGAGAAAAGCTCCCACTAACACATAAACAACAAGGAGCCAAGAACAATAGATTCAATAAGTTATAAGAACCAAGCTTTTATATACAAGTTTGCTTCTAACATGTAAAATGCGATGCACGTACGTATAACCTTGTGCATTCTCAAAATTAACAGAGTCCAGATGAATGTGGTACTTGCTCAAAGTGGAAACAAATTGTTAAGAAGAAGAAAAAGAGAGAGAGAAAGGCTATTCTTTTTGTCCCACATCGGTTTCTTTACTCAAATTTGTGTTGTTTATATACGTCCTTAAACAAACAATTGTACGTCGAGCTCAGTAGCGAGGGCTTGTGACCCATGTGGGGACAATAAGCTGATGGAACACTGGCCCGGCCCACAGGTCGGATCTGTTGTGGCATGTTCTGGGCTGCCCAGTCCAAGCCGAGAGTGACCCGTGTGTGTTGAGCGAAGGCTTGGCTCAGGCGGTTCCTAAAGTGGAGGGCAATGCGTGAGGCTGGTTTCACAGAGCAGCGATCACCTCCCTCTCTCGGCAGTGGACGGATAACGGCTCAAAGCCACTCAGATCCAGCATGGCCTGGTGGTTCGTACCCAGCTGAACCATCATCTTTTTTAATTTTTACATATTCCCATAAAATTCAACCAATTCCACTTTAATTATGCTCAACTCAGTTCTGAAAGGCCACAAAACATTTAGGAAATGAGAATAATATATAACCAAAATTGAAAAAAGAGCAAGCATGTTCATAGCCAAAAAGCACTACTACCATCTATAACTGTAAATTTCCTTCTTTCCTTTTTATCACAGTTTATATGTGACTCGGGAAGAAGCATGTACATAGCTTGAATTATAAATACAAGAAAAACCAGTAGACATTGAGTTCATGTAAGAAGGAGGAGGCACCACCATTGTCTTCCTCAGCTCCTCTAGCGCATATCTCATTTCCTGTAACTGAAGCAAACTCATTTCATCCACCGACCATTTAGCCATCTCACTCGCTTTCCTCATCTCCTCACCTTTCTTCTTCTCTTCCTCCAGTTGGCTCAACACCAAACTCAACTCGCTCCGCGTTGCTGTGTTTTCCCGCGGTTGACTTTGCTGCTGAAAAGAAGTATTGTTCCTGTACCGGTCCAGCACGGAGTAGACGCTTGGATGCCCGAACGAGAAAGGCTTTTTGGCGGGTGAGAATACGATTATTGCGACCTCTACACCGCACAAAGTGCATAGCTCGCTAGCTTTCTTGAAGAGACCAGCTCTGCGTTTGGAGAATGCTACTTGCCTGTGGCTCTCTTTCTCTATCTTAGCCATCCGTATTCTTTGCCGTCCAGTGCTTCCTTTTTTCTTTGAAGTCATTACTTATTTAGACGTTAGAAGGATTGTTTTTTCATCCCTTTATCATATATAGAGTATTGATTGTGGTGTAGCATTATAATAAACTTGCATTCGTAACTGCCCATTTTGTAATTACTCGATAATGAAATATCAAGATTTGTGAGTTATAAAATCTCAATTTGTTAATGTTGTGATGTAAAGAGATTTAGCCAATACATAATAGCCGTTGTTGACCGTTTATTTATCTTCTGATAAAACCGGTTCGCTACATGTTATTAGTTTTCTTAATTGATTCTGAGGAAAAAGAACATAAGAGCGTAAATTATTTAGCTTAAATAAAACTATATATTACACGGTGAAGTTGAACTTGATTTACAAAATGTCCCACTTTCACCTATCCGTATTTTTATATTATTTTCATCTCAAACTAGAGATTTGTAAATGTCAAACTAGAGATTTGGTATCTAATGACTAATGCCATCCTCACTTGCTCACCTAAATATAGTAAATATATTTGGTCACCCAATGAAGGAGAAGATTTTATTATAAATTAAATCGTGTCCTATAAGTCAATTCCCGTGTTTGTTTCTACTTTCTAAGCTTAATTATTATCTAACCCACGCCACTTGATTATAAAACAATAGTAATAAAAATGTTTACGCCATTTGAGTTTTTAAAAATAAAATAAAAACCCAACATATATGTGATCTGAATATGTATTAAAGAGGATTATGTGGCATTAAGATTCCAAAGATTCATACAGTTTTCTGATGAATCTTTGATGTTCCGTAGAATTATATGATCATTCAATATTTGCATTTTCAAATTTTAAAATATTTTAAATTTCTTATATCTGTTAATTAGGTTTGGTTTTCAAACCAGTTTTTTTTCGTAACAACTAGTATCACTGTTATCGTTACTTTTGCTAATACATTAATTCTGATAACAGTGATACTAGTTGTTACGAAAAAAAACAAATTCAAAACATCATCATCTTATCGATTCATCAAAATAATAAATATTAGTAATAATAGTGGACCGGCGTCAATTAAATAGTGATGACAGAAATAAAAAGGAAAGAGAGTCTGAACACAATGATTGATTAATCACACACTTATAAGCCTTATCACTTTTTAGTCTTTTAGCTCAAAAGAAGAAATCAAGAGAGAGAGAGATCCATGGAGGGTCTTCAAAGATCAACCATCTCCTTCCGCCGTCAGGGATCTTCCGGCATAGTCTTCGACGACCGTGTCATCGCCGAGCTTAACAAACAAGCCACGGAGCAGAAAGACGAAAGTCAACGCGACGAACAGCCTAAGCCTATGTCGGAAGAGCAAGAGAAACCGATCGCCGGCGACGAGAAAGACAAGCTCAGACCTATCAAAACAAGCGTACCACCACCAACAGCTGCTGGAGGACTCGAGAGGAGTCGATCCAACGGCGGAGGAGCTCCACGCCATCACCGAACAACCGGAAGAGTGTCTCCCGCGGTGGATCCGCCGTCTCCGAGACTCTCGACATGCGGTTGCTGCACTGCGTTTGGGAAGAAACCGCCGGGGAAGAAGAATAATCCGAGGAAGAAGCCACCGAAACGCAGATCAAGGTAGGCTTAAAACTAAAGAGATCACCAAAGTATACTGTCTTTGATCCTCTTTGTGTGTTCTGATACAATCTTGTTCATTTTCGAATCTCTCCGGTTAAAGCTTATAGATCGCAATACTTTGAATTTTATGTTTGATTGTAAATTAGCTGTCTTTTTTTTTCAGACAAATTTTTCATCTCTGTATTTGTTTTTTTTTTCTTGATCACCGCCGCATTTCACGCCTTCGCCGCCGTGTCTTGTCCATAACGAGCTAGACAACATTTCCAATTTAAAAAAAAAAAACATAGCTGTCTTAATGTGTGATATGTTCTGTCTTAAAATTAATAATACTGTCCGTAAAGAGACATGAAGCTTTAAAACATTACAAAAATTACATAACAAACTTTCTGTTGAAGAATCTGTCTATCATTGAGGTCCGAGTTTAGGACAGCCTTCAGCTAGAGGCAAGTCCAAGTTATCTACTGTCCTAAAAGTGCGTGGTATCATCTTATCAACATAAAGATTACCATCCAAATGATCGCACTCATGCTGCAGAATCCTCGCTTGCCAACCCGAAGCATTCACCTGAATCCTCTTCCCTTGACGATCGTAGCCCGTCACTACCACTTCAAGGTGTCTCTCCACCACAGCTCTGAATCCATCAACGCTCAGACATCCTTCGAAGAAGAGAGCTTTCTTGTCGCTGCTCGCTTTAAGCTCCGGATTCACCATTACCTAACACATCAAAAAAGTTAACTCTCACTAATTTTAACAACTTGAATGACTAAATCTTTATTACCATAAGATCAAAGGGACGTCTGTTTTGAGCAAAAGTCTCCTCCTTTGGTGCGTAACTGATATACTCTTTTGTATCTTCAAGAACAATGATCTGAATCATCACCATGGAAACAAGTTTAATCATTAACATTTTTAAAAAGAAGAAAA
Organism: Brassica napus; assembly: GCF_020379485.1. Classification (NCBI taxonomy): domain Eukaryota; kingdom Viridiplantae; phylum Streptophyta; class Magnoliopsida; order Brassicales; family Brassicaceae; genus Brassica; species Brassica napus. The sequence continues at coordinate 41,411,366 of NC_063442.1, forward strand.
GAAAAGCGTTAGACTTTTTTACTTACTCTTAAGGGGACACCGATCTGAGGAGCAGCAAGGCCAACTCCAGGAGCTAATCTCATTACTTTAACCATATCATCAATTATCTTCTGTATACGCTCCGACCCGATTTCTTCCGGGTCAACTTCTCGGGCCTTCTCGTGTAGAACCGGATCTCCAGCTGCCACGATATCCGGTAAGTCCACTTTCTTCTTCTTGTCCCCAAGACCCAGTAGCCAACCGGCTTTGGTCTTCAAAGAGGATGAAGAAGAAGAGGAGAAATGATAGAGGTTATGGTTCAACGAGAATGAGGTGTCGGGTCTTGAAACGGGGAATCGGGTTGAGCGACATGTGACGGCGGCGGAGACCGGGAGTAGTCGAAGTGAGAATCTGAAAATGGTTGCCATAGCCGTCGGTTTGGTCAGAGGGGAGTCTCACCGGGTCGTTTCTTGAGATATGTCTCTTTGGGCCTGCTAACGTCTGCGGCTCCTTCGGCCCAGTATTTTTGAAGCCCAATGTTGGCATTTGTCTCTAAACAAATGTCTTATTGCTAGTTTAGTCGTTTTTAATGATTTTATGGGACGATCATGTATGGGTCGAGACCACTTACTGGATGGATAAATTTAACTATGGGCCTGACTGGTTCAAACGCAGCGGTTGCAGTTGCGAGAGTTTGTGGATGTGGACGGTTGCAGTTTCTAGCAGTTTTAAGAGATTTGTACGACTGGTACTGCGGTTAAAAATTGGTGCGTTTGCGGGTGACTTATGACTGGTTAACTACCAAATACGGTAACAGTCAAATAATAAATTAACAATATTTACATTTAATATAATTATAAAAATATCAAAAATTATAAAATTATAATAAATATAAAATTTATATTTAGAAAGTTATAATTTTAATTTTTGAAAATTTATTGAAATTGTTTTTATTATAAAATTTTATAATATTAATTAAAATATAATAGATATATTTTAATATTTTCATAATTTCAATTTTAAATTTTTTATTAAATATTTTTACTTTTGTATATATATTGTTTTAAAAAAAGAGACAATGTGTGGAATATCCTCAATTAAGGTCTAAATTTGCTGAATGCCCATAATTATGGATAACCCAAAAATGAGTAATTTTTTAACACTGTGCGGACAAAAATGCCCTTATGCTTTGTCGAAAACAAGTAACTCTAGATCTATCAGCTAAATATTTACATAGCAGGTAACAATCTACATACCAACTAACATATTCGCTAATAATTTCAGTATCATCTAACAATCTATGTATCAAACAAATGTATCGACTAACAAATCATATATCAGTTAATGAAACTATTAACAATTAATTAGTTATCTCTAAATCTATTTGTAACAGCTAACACTTCATGTATCGATTAAGAATCCATTAAAATCTAAATAATAGCAGGTAAGTAATAAAATACCTACTAACGTATATATTATCTAAAAGTTGATTGTGATTCGAAATTGGAAACATTGGAATTGGGGTGAGATAATAAGATTAACATTATGGGTGTCAAAAGATTCAGAATAAAAAAATAAAGATTTGTGTTGAATCAGAAGATGATTTGAAGAATTTATACGAGACATAAAGAGATTAGAACACATAAAAGGGAGAAGAGAGAGAGATATAGATAAGGATATTATAGTCACTAAAAATATTAAAAAGAAACAAGGTTATATGACAAATTACATGGGTTTTTGGGTGCATCTACGCCAATTACTCTTAAAAAAAAGAATTTTTTTTTACTCTCCCGTAACCGCCCGCAACCGCAAACGCTAGCTGGAACCGGCTTTTGGATTTATGAGATTCAGAGCGGTTTAAAACGGTTTAGAGCGATTTGAGTGAATATTGCAAACCGCCGACAACCGCTACCAACCGCAAAAGTTGTGTTTGCGGATGGTAGCGGGAAAACCAATCGCCCTCTATGACGGTTCATTTACTAACTGTAAAATGATCTCGAGCTTTGGTTGGCTTATTTGGGATTAAAAGAGGAATATATTTAGGAATAGGATCATGTCAAGCAGAGAACATAACACCAACATGGAGTTGAAGCCTAATGTTGGCATTCAAAACTGATTACTTAATCTTAAAATCTAAAGATAAATCTAAAGAATGTGGTATATTTTACACAGCTTTATAAAAAGGTAACCTGTTTTGTAGTTTAGAGTTTTTAAAATATATATTTTCCTCACTATCCTTTATTTTATTTTACATTAGTGATGTGATACGGAGCAATCCATAACAGCTCCACATCGTAATTGATAAGAAAATTGTAATAAACAATTCGAAAATAACATCCTAAACTAGTGATTCAAATATTTTAACTATTGATGTGCTTAAAGAATGGATAGATGTTTGGGGGTAGCCAGTAACGCTCCACGGCTCCAGCTGTCCAAAGTAAAGTTGTAAACATACATGCACGTACGTAGGCTTTGAGCCAAATAGTTAATTAATTATGGTACATGTTTGTAAATTGATTCAACGGATCTGCCTAAGATTTACTAGTTCAGTTTGGAAAGGTTAGATGCTAACTTAAGCCTTATGATCTCTTCTTTGTTATTTTAATCGATCTTCTTGGTTAAAACAAGAAAAAAGCGGAAAAGGTTACCGGAGCGGCGTCAACGGTAAGAGGGGGAGGTGAGTTAAGGAAGCTGATCTCCGATGCTTAAGCCGTAATTCTTTCCGTGTAAACAACTTGGTTAATATATATATAAAATGGTCAATCTTGTCTAGTTTTTATTTGGAATCTTGCTTGCTTACTTGTTTCTTCATATTGATAAAGTCAAATTCAATAGTCAGGCAATATCTTTATATTTCGTCCATGCAGAAATCTTAGATTTGATTCTGTTTATATCCAAATTTTTATTTTTATTTTATTGCATGCCAATGGATTTTTTTTCTTATATATCACGATTTTTTTTTGTTGTAAAATATAGAACCAAATTAGATAATAACTTTTTGGGGTGAAATTCATAGTATAACTATGATCATTTGCAGAGAATACATTCGGTGGTTTCAGGATGGTTCCTCAGCCTCCTAAGTCGCGTATGTAACTTGAGATTCAAGATTCCTTTTTTATTCCTTCAACATTCAAATATGGTTCCTGTATAGAGTAAAAAGTCTTATTGATTCCTTCAAATCTAATTCTGTTTTTTAATAAAGAAAGTATTATCAAAATTCCCCTATAAATACATAGGTTTAGGAGCATCCTAAATATCACAAACAATTCACCCTAAATCAAAACCAGGAAACACAAACACTCCTACATATCAATCATGATGAACAACAACAACAACAAGAACAATCTGAAGATGAGTTCGGCGCAAGAAAGTGGTAATGGTACTTACTAACATCGTTATTACAGAGACGAGGAATAATAAGAAGGTAGAGAGAAAGGCATCCATGGACGTGGACAAGTGCGCGGAAGCTTTCATCACAAACTTCAGAAAGCAGCTAGCTTCTTCTCCAGCGTCTCGAATCCATCGAAAACATGCTCTCCCGTGGCCTATAATATTATTTATCAATACACACTTCTATGTATGTATTACTACGTATGTATTATTTCTTTCTTTTATATATATGCGCTAGCTGACTCCGAACGTCTAGTATGCATATTGTTACTAGTTGGTAAAAAATATTGTATGTCATTTATTATTTTACTTGTCTGGTGTGAATTCGGGTAAATAACTCGATAAATCTAAAGCCAAGAGAACATTCCAAATTGAGGCGAATAACTTCTGAATATGATTCTCTTATTAGATTTGTGAAACACTCCATACGACCCCAATTAAAAGCCCTCTATAACCTAAAAGTTCGATACTAGGACAAATAGCTATACTGTAATATTTTGTTTTCTTAATTAGATGTACTGTACCTTTCGGCATGCATGTGTTTATTTTGGTAGATCTATCACAAGTACATCTATCACACAAAAAAATCTCATTTTAGAATCGGATATATATTACACCACACACAAGTGTTGTGTGACTTGTTAGGAACCAACTAAAACAATATATGTAAGCATTATTCTCTTTGGTGGTCATATGATTTTTCCCTCTGTGCTTAAATGATTAATTTCTATGTTTTACAAACATATCAAAAGTTGATTATAAAAACATCATTTTTTGGTATTTAGCTATTTTCCATCAGCTTAACCCAATAGTATTTGAATAAATACAATAATACTTTTTGAATTTACAATTTATCATTATTAACTATTAAATTTGCACAAAAAATTCAAAACATATACATTTTTTAAAATAATTTTATTTTTGAAATTTAAAATTTACTATTAAAAATAAATAGAAAATATAAAACATTTATTTTTCTGAAACACAATTTTATTTTAAAATATTTCTCTTTTAGTAACATTATATGATAAGAAAAGCGAGAGAATGATCATTTCCTCTAGGGGAATCACATTCACTGATTCACGTCGGTTTCTTATTCATTACATCCAAAAACAAACACACCCAATGTGGACACACGACAACAACAGAAACCAACTAAAACAATATATGTAACACTAATTCCCTTGGTGGTTATATCATATAACGAGAATGATAATTCCCTCGGGGGGGAATCACGTTCACTGATTCCCGTTGATCGGTCTCTTATTCATCACACACAAAAGCAAACACACCCAAAGCACACACACAAACACAACAATAGCAGAGATAGTAAAGGGTGGATCTTAATTAGTCTGCGGTTGTGGCTGCCCCATCTGATGAAGTTTAACTTTTGCGCAGTACTGGGCCAGTCCTCCTACGAGGGGGACAACGGGGAGGCTATCGCAATTGCAGATCTCTATCATGAAGCCATCAGGGTCGTGAAAGAAGATCTGGTCCACTTTGATCCCTCTTCCTTCTACTATCTACCTCACATACTCTATTTCCATTTCATCAAGCTTCTTCTCCACTGCTGCCATACTCTCGCACTACATTTCCACAATTAACATGTCTTCTAAACTACACCGAGATTTGCAATAATAATCATACATATGCCCAAAACAGAGCAACACCTATATATACATGGTATGATTTTTATGTCTGCGATCTCATTTCTCTTTACACACAAAAAGGATGTTTCAATTCTTAAAACTAAATATTTTGTTGTCAATGATTGAAATATGAAAACTTCTATCTTTCAAAACTTTGACCTATAAAAACTCCACTTTCATTGACCTATAGAAGTCTACCTTGTTTTCTCCTATTTTAACATTTTGCTTGTCCTTTCCTCATGATAGCTTGTCTCGCAAATTCAGTTTCTTTCTTTCAAAGTTATTACAAGTCCCATTAAATTCTACTGTTCATTCTACCTTCAGTATTTAGTAACTTAACAGTTCAGTATGGAGCAACTTTGGATCTTTTTTGCCTCCCTAAATAAATAGTTCTTAAGTTGGTGTTTTGCATAAAATATTCATAAATTTATACAAGTTTCTGAAGGGAACATTTTGTGTGCTTTCTTTCTTATCTTAAGGGAATACAGAGCTTGTGTGAACCTAACTTGTGTGATTGTTTAACCTAATATATGTTTCAGGTTTTAAACTGCTCAAAAGAAGATGAAAAATTAACCTGAAAAGAGATGTGGTTATCTTTGGAATTAATCGCAGTTTTCTTGGGAAGTTTTTCAGGCTCTGTGGAACGCAAGAGATGTATTCCAATTCCATGTCCGAACAACCTAACCCAAAAACACATACAAGTTTTAAAACTCATTTATTGTTTTATGTAAACTCTTTCATAATTTCAAACATATACATATATTAATAAAAAGATAACTACGAGAGGGTACCAAGCGCCTTCAAAATCTAAAGACTCAGGTCTTCGAACTGGGAAGAACCCTAAGACCTTTTGGTAAAAATTCATCGACTCTTCGAGCGATCGGCACAAGAGAGACACATGGTTCAGTGACGTGAGACGGAGAGGGTTGACTGCGTTTTCCTTCATTTTAAGAAAACTCATAAGGACAGTATAAAACAAAAATGCAACGCCGCCTTGCAGAATGCTATATAAGTAGCTGTGAGTGTGAAATTGTGAATATAGATGTGCAGGAGTGTATATTGATTGGATAACTTATCTGATAATCAAAGACTTGGCCATGATATTGTATTTATAGAAGGCCTCTAAGCAAATGGAAACTTAGGGTTTTTAGAAAATTTAATATTCATACTTAAACGTGCCAAAATTAGGTCTATAACATCATATTTTATTTAGTTGGTATAATTTAGATATTAGAAACTTAACAAGATTTAAGAAAAGTAAAAATAAATGGACGATATGTTGAAAATAAATATATATATATATATATATATATGGTTACATAAATACAAGTCATGATCGAATATTCTTGTATACTACGTAAAAGAAATGATTAGAAAGTAATTCAGAATGTGATGAAGAAGAACTAGCTACTACTACATAATACCAACTACGACATAGAATAATGTAAATGATGTGATTGGTAAAAAGAATGGTGTAAATATGCGAAATTGGGTGATTACAGAGGGAATATGTTGAGAACCCACCAATGTCGGGTTGAGTTCGATACGCAAGAACTCAAACAAGCTGACTCGGACAATCACAACTTCTCGTTTTTTTCCTTTTAACTAAACAAAGACTAAGACAAAGACTAAGATCATACCGGACACGTCGGCAATTACCAAACATAAGTCTTTTGTTGTCTTATGCAAAGACTTTGGTCTTTTGTTGCCGTTTCCAGAGAGATTCAGACAAAAGATGATAAATGAAAGAAGTATTAAAGAAAAAAAAAATGAAATCTCTTTTTTAGAAAATCACGACAGTTAACAATACGAGTCGGAGAGAAAAAGAAACACATGTATTATATACTGTATGGAAAAGAAACCCTGCTGAACCCCTTTAGATTTTAGCCTGGCTGTTACGTTTTCCTAATCTCGCATGATTTTATGATCTCATTTCATAGTTTCATACCCTAAAGATACTGCAATTATATCAAACTTTATTGAAGTGATAAGCTTTAAAAATCGATTATTATTATATATATTGTGAGTGTTGATTTGTCACTTACTTTCAAAAAACACGAAACACCAACACTGGACACCTTTTATTTTTTAATGTGTACTATTAATTTCCATATATATAGCTAGTCTTTTCCCATGACGAAGGGCCGATAAAACCAAATCTGTAATCCAAATCAAGAGTATACAAAGCTCAGTTTAACATGTTAAACTCGTTTACAAATCTTAGTTAAATAGTTTTGTACATAATCTAATCGAAACAACTACTAGTGCATACCGCATTCATAATTATATACATTTATCCTACAAGTAAATGGTAGGGCCAATCAAATGAATAGGCTCAAACCTTTTGTCCTTTTTTTTGTAAATGGAAAGGAGAAAACAATTCCTAAAATGATTATAAAAACTGTAAAACGTATTTCACGATGCAGGAGTGTCCACAAGTTGACAAGGAAGTTTCAGTTTCTCTTATTTAGTATTTACAAGAAATCAAGCAGCTAGCGTCTGAGATTCAGACAAATTGATACGTTATCATCTTTTCCACGGTATCAGGAAAGCCTCCGAAGTGGATATACTTGAGTTGCTTTAAGCAAAAAACCATTGGTTTGTCCAGCAAAAAGAGGAAAACAAACATGAACTGATTGATTAGTTCAAAACCAGCTCTTAGAGGAACCTTCCCAAACAGTTATAACCAAGCTAATTAGGCGGAATCTTCAAGCTAAGATTCAATAACCATCATCACTACACCACATTGCTCCACGTCTGATCAAAACAAATGAACAGTAAAATATTTGATACAGGATAAGTGATTCAACAAAATGACTAGAAGCAGAATGTATGATGGGTTGGACTTTGGAGCAGAGATCAAAACTCAGAAGGAGGTTTCAATCGAATGAGTCGCTTGATCCTGTCTTTGTCGGTGTTCTCAAGAAGACCGTTCCAAACGATTTCATCAAGACACAAACAAATCCTTCCATATTTATCCAAAAACACTCGCTCCGTTGGAGGTTTCCCGCATATGTCCTTCACCGCCCCTGTTATGATAAAGATAGCTTCCGCCACTGCAAGAAGATTCAAAATAAAATCACTTACCAGCTGAGAGAGAGAGACAGAGAAAAGAGAGGCGGCTTACAAGCAAGTTCATCGTACTCGTCTTTGCCAACAAGGAAGATGCTAACATCCCCTAGCATTGTGTACACTATATAAACCGACCTCCACAAACAAACAAACAAGCTCTCTATTACTTCTACTGCTCCAAAATGTTACAAGAAAGATAGTAGAGGTAGTTAGAAAAAAAGGTACTTGTGGCAAGCGACGAGGAGCTCCTCGTTTTTAACGCCCTTGAGATTCTCAGCTCCCAACTTAACCAAGAAAGATCGCCACGTCAGGCGTTCCTCAGCTGGCACTCCATTGAACCTGAAACAAAGATCTCATGAACAAAAGTCACAAAGTGAACACAAATGACATCAAAAGGCAGGCAAGTGGGTCTAAACAATCTAATTTTGGGTAAAAGCTTCAAGCTTTTGGATCTGGGACATGAATTAATCTCACAATCAACAACTTCATAACCCTTATTCGATCGATTAACAAGATCACAAGAGCTCGATTTTGATCTAAATGAACACAAATTGCGAAAATAGATGAAGAGAAAGAAAGGGTGCGAACCTTTCGATCAAGACGTTTCCTACGGAATTAGCGAACAACACCGCAAGGATCATGATCCTTCCTTCCTTCCTTCCTTCCTTCCTTCTCCGAGATTCCTTTTTTATTATGCTTTCTTCTTCGTCGTCGTCGTCTCTCTGTCTCGCTTCTTCTGCTTGAAAAATCGACAAGGGGCCTTTTCGTAATTTCATTATTTCGAATATTTTAAATTTTAATTATTTGTGGAGTTCAGTTATTGACAAACTCGTCCTCAATAGTCCAGCCTTTGTTATTTTTACCCCCGTTTAATTCTTGGGAACTAAAACAACCACTTTGTGTCACCCATCTTTCTTGTTACTTTGTTTTTATTTTAAAGATGGTAGATGCATAATGAAGTGGAAACATTAAGTGGATGTAGACTAGTAGATACATATGACTTGATAGTTAAGTTTGATGGGGTGTTGATACTTAAAGATAAGGAAAGGTAATGTGTCACTGTTCCCAGATCTATCAACAGAAAGTAGACACCACCACTTTTCTTTCTTGTTACCTTCATTATATTCATTTCACACTGCTTGTATCTATCTATGTTATAAACTTATAACCATTAACTTATAAACTTGTATGCAATGGTTAAGTGCAAGTTTAAAGTGAAAAGAGGACAGGTCATAAAGATGAGCACAAACAAGTACCAACAAGCTACTGTTGAAGTGAAAGTTGATGCTATTCATCAGTAACCTAATTGTTATAACTTTTGTACTATTTAAAAGTTAAAGAATCTTAACTTTATCAATTCGTTATTTTAAACACTTCTTAATTTTTCTTCTATGCGTCATGATAGAGTTAATTGATATATTCATTCGTTAAAAACCTAATTAAGTTAATTAATTCGTCCCCAATTTCCCCGTTTTTATTACAACACTTAAAAGTTCAATCATAACGTTGCCGTATATACCTCTAAGCTTCAATATGATTGGTTTTCCAAAAAAATGTTTGCTTATGATCGATGAAGCGTACTCATTTGGTTAGACAAACAAACAGAGATCGGTCGTTGATTTGGAAGGTTTAAGGATTCAATCATATAGTCCTTGATTCTCAAGGTCACAATAAGACGTTGATAGATATTCTATAAATAAAAGATAATACGTGCTGATATTGGCGCATGATTTATGAATTATTTGCAAAAATAGAACTCAAATGAAAGCTACGTCTATAATCAAATTCCTTTGGTTTAGTTAATGCACTTTCCTCTCTTGGTTAGACAATGAACGTTTTGTAATTTATAGAGGCTAGATGAATAGTTGTTTTGTTTGTGGTAAGCATCTTTTTTTACAGCTCACGCGAAAATATCGATATTCTCTCTATAATACAGATATTGCAGTTTATAAAGTCCATCGTTACTCATCTTGAACTCATGGTTCATTTTGATGGTCCAGTGATCTTAAATCATACGTACTATTCCGAATGAACTAGCTTCATACATGATATACCCATTATAAAGATTCAATATATAATGTCGTACTGTGGAATCTAGGCTATAAAACTAGAACTAGAAAACTTCTAGGCTATAAAATAACACTTGATGTTGCATTTATAATATAAGATCATTTTAGTCCAAAAAAATATTATAAGATCATCAGTTAGGTTATAATTAACAGATTTTTTTTTTTGTAAAATGTGAATTCATTTCATAGAAATGGCATTGAGATATAAGAAAAACTTGAATCTAAAGCTGCTAAGACTTAGCAATGAGTTATCTAAGAACCCCCCAAAAATATTAAAAAAAAAAAGATTCTTAAACACAAGGTTAGGCTTAAACTAATTACAATTTAAGGCTAAATAAAGGTAAAGGCTAAATAAAATTAACAGATATCTTCATCCGAGATTCTGTTGGGATAGATTCCTGGGAGTGGGAATCAATTATCATTTAAATTGTCTCCATTAATTGTTTACTGTCAAGTCTCATCATACGTGCAAGAAAACAGAACTTATAAGGATACATGATACATCAACATACTTAAACCAATGAAGGAAGATAAACTCATTAACAACCCTATATAGACGTGGTTTATCTCACATACAAGTTTAATTAGAAAGTGTACTGTCTGATTAACCAGCATATTCACTTTGCTATAAATTGCATGTACTCTTGCAATAAATTTGTTATGTACTATGTAACATCATTTTACTTTTATTTTATAGAAAAGTAATTATAAGAGTACCAGAAAATGCAAATTAAAGGAAATGGGTTCCTGGATTGTAGTTACAAATACTAATATTTTATTGGACATAAAATGAGGATACAATATATAACACATGTAAATATAAACACGATGTATAAACATTAGGGTATAATTGATAATTATGGCTGTAAATCAGCAATACAATAGGTTTATATTATAAATAAGCAAATATTATTTAGTTTGTATTGAGAAGCTCCTCTATCATTTGCAAAGCAACCTTCTCTTCCTCGTCCATTGCACCTTCTTCTTCGCCGTCGCCAACCTCAGTGGCCAGACCAACATCGTCTAGTGAAGCTTTTCTAGTAGGCTCATGGGAGGGGCCGGCGGGGCCAAGCTCCACCGTCATGACCCAACTGGAATCAGACTTGGAACCGGCGCGTTTCTGCCAAACACCAATGTGGGAGCTGGTCGTGTCAAGACGGAGGCAGGTGAGTGATGGCGAAGGAGACTTGCAGCATTTCCTCAGTTTGGCGCTGAGGATGGAAGAGAGTGATGAAGATGCAGAGGCTGAGGCTGAAATGTCGGTTTTGCTCTCAGACGTGTCTATGGTGCTGTTGTTCCTGAGGGGGAAGTTGGTCTTGGCGTTGCGGCCGCTCATTAAAACGGCGGCCTCGTCGTAGGCTCTTGCTGCCTCATCCGCAGTCTCAAACGTCCCCAGCCAAATCCTCCTTTTCCTTTTTCCATTTATCATGCATATTATAGAGTTTAGTCCGTATTATAAGCAATAAGTTAACCAAATATAAGAAGCTAAAACTACAGAGATACTAAAACGGAGTTCATATGCTAACTAAAGAGAGGAAAGCATGTAATATATATGTTTGAGTGTGTGTGTTTGGTTATGTACTTGAATGCATCAGAAAGGGGAAATAAATGAAACAACGCAGAAAAAATGGTAAAGAAAGAAGAAAGGTACAAGAGAGGATGACGAATCTCAGCGACCCATGAACCCCAATGGCGTTGCCTGACACCTCTGAATTTCTTCGTCTGTACCATTCTTACTTACTTTGTGTTCTTTGTCAGAGAGAAGAGTAGGAATTCTTGATGACGAGTATTATATGCATGATGAAAGTTTGGTAAATGGTAATGTTGTATATTTATATACATATGTTAATTTTTGGCGGATGAAAAGGGTTGTACTAGTTCTTACTCTTATTACATTTTAGTATTTTACGCACTCTCGAAATTCTATAAGAGGGAGAAAGAGAGCGTGTGAGAATTTAGTTGGAGTTGTTGGTACCGAGTGATTGCTAAGGTCAAGAGATGGTTATAAGGGTAAACGATTTTACATTTCAAAGGTTGGGTCGTATATATATATGTAGAAAAGGCACAAGTTATAAAAGCATCACATGGCCGTGTACATTGTTTTTAGCATAGCTACGTACATCCTAATCAATTGTCCACATCACATATATATATAGCTAGGTACGTGCTACGCCTCTCTCCGTTTAATTTGATGCTTGCTTATATTTGTATACAACTTCATACGTACGTATAAGCCTTTTGTGTTCACCATTATTTGCAATTTTTTAAGATTAAGGTGCAGCGGCAACTAAGACCAAACATCATTATGTATTAATGTTTTGTTACATACTTGTATGTCTGTTAACAACCAACATTAACCATCGTCCAAAATTAGCAACAACATATTCCAGTCATATGTACATACATGAAATTCCCTGCATCTTAATGTAAATATTAATACCTAAATGTTATATATCGATCGTTATAAGCCTCAGTTAGGCCGTAAGTGTGAGTAAGAGCATGTACAACCCAAAAACCCATTATGAGTATCATAACTAATATTTAATAGTAATTGTGTACTAAGAGATCTGGTTAAGAGACGACAGCATTTAATGTGTTCCAATGCTAGTCTCTTAAATAAAGATTCTTAGAAATTAAAAATTAATATTTATAAAAAAGAAAAAAATTAAACAAAACATATTAAAAATAACATTTTAAACATTGATTTGTAAATAAAACATGAAACAAACATCATTCAAATAAAGTGGAATAATTTGAGAGAAGCATCACAGCTTAGTTGTTGCTTTGTCCGAATTTTTGCCATATATGTTCAACCAAATCATCTTTCAGTTGTTGATGCAATTGTCTATCACGAATTCTTCTTCGAGCATCCATCATATTGCTGATATTTGATGGCATATTTGTAGAATACGAAAGATCGACATGTGAACTCCCGTTATCTTCTGCTTCTTGGAACTCTGTAACGTTAAATAGAGAGTATCCATCTCTTTCATCCTCTACTATCATATTATGGAGTATGATACAAGCTCTCATAATCTTTCCAATTTTAGCTTTATCCCAAAAAAGTGCTGGATTTTTAACAATGGCAAAGCGAGCTTGCAGGACTCCAAAAGCACGCTCGACATCTTTTCGGGCAGCTTCTTGTTGTTGAGCAAATAAAACTGCTTGCGGACTTTGTGGTAATGGAATTGATTGGATAAATGTTGACCATTTCGGATAAATACCATCGGTGAGATAGTAACCCATACGATACTCTCTTCCATTGACATAGTATGTCACTTGCGGAGCTTGACCTTGGATTACGTCATCAAAAACATGTGAGCGATCAAGAACATTGATATCATTTAACGTACCTGGCGGTCCGAAAAACGCATGTCATATCCAGAGATCATATGAAGCAACCGCCTCTAAAACAATTGTTGGTTTGCCCGAACCCCGAGAATATTGCCCTTTCCAAGCGGTGGGACAATTCTTCCATTTCCAATGCATACAATCAATGCTTTCTATCATCCCGGGAAAGCCACGGTACTCACCAATATCAAGTAGACGTTGAAGATCGGCAGGTGTTGGTCTTCTTAGGTACTCTTCGCTGAATAAAGAAATTATTCCGTCCACAAAATTTTCCAAACATGAGAGAGTAGTAGATGCACCGAGACGGAGGTATTCGTCGACCCCATCAGCCGCATTACCATATGCCAAAACACGAATGGCTGCTGTACTCTTTTGAAGTGGAGAGAGACTAAGCCTGCCGAGAGCATCTCTCTTTTGTTGAAAGAATTCAACTTCATTGGAGAGTCGATTAACGATACGCATGAACAATCCCTTGTTCATTCGAAAGCGTCGTCGGAATAGATTATGAGGATATGTTGGGGTTTCGCTGAAATAATCATCCCACAAACGTCTATCACCTTCTTCACGATTCCTTTCGATATAAATTCTTTTTTTCTTCTTTTTTTCTCGCTTTCTTGATTACCATGATTGGTGGGAAAATTTTCAAACGTTTGATCAAAATATTGATCAAATTGTTGATCAAAATGTTGATCAAATTGTTGATCAAAAGTATCATCAATTGATCCATCAAATGTGTTATTAGAAGAAGATGCCATTTTTTGAGTTTTGTTTGGTGAGGACGAGAGATTAGGAATTGGTTAATTTTTTTTTGGCAGTGAATGTGTTTGGTTTAATGGGAATGGTGAGAACGAGTTATAGTGTTTGGTTTAAGGTTTTTGGTGAGAACGAGAGAATGTGTTTGGTTTAAGGTTTTGGTTATAGTGTTTGGTTTAAGGTTTTGGTTATAGTGTTTGGTTTAAGGTGATCGGTGAGAACGAGATAATGTGTTTGGTTTAAGGTGATTAGTGAGAACGAGAGAATGAGATTGCTGAGAAACAGAGAGTGAGATTGGTATAGAAAGAGACAGAGAATGAGATTGGTTTGTGATATTTGCAACCTTGGTTCGAAAGTGAGAGAGTGAGATAGAGAGATTGTGAATAAAACATTAACGCAACATGACTTAATATATAGAGATTGGGACCAAAGTCTGATACAAGACCCGTGACACAAGTAGTAGAAGACTACAACAACACTACAAGACTACTAGACTCCACTAGAAACTTTTACTCCGTGACACAAGTACTACAAGTACTACAACACTCCAAGACCACTAGACTCCAAGACAACAAGACTTCAAGACCACAAGACTCCAAGACCGCAAGACCTACTACACTTTCACTCCGTGACACAAGACGCCAAGACCGCAAGACCACAGAGACTCCGTGATTATTCCACTCCCATTGCTCCATCTTTTCACACTGTCCTGACCTGAAACAGAGAGTTAAACAAGAACAATAATCAGGCTTAACAAGAATAAGAAGCATTTTCTAACAAGAACAAGAAACATAACTACACCTACGCTAATTAAACATAATGTCACTGATGATCTTCTTCTTTAAGGCTTCTTCATACTCGGCTAAAGGCTCCTTTTTTGAAACCAGAGATTCAAGTAGTCTCATCCTCGACAACTTATCCTTGGCGGCCAAGTCCTGTTGTTTAATAGCCCACATACTTAATAGAAGAATGAGGAGAAAGGGGAAGCAACGCATTGATCACAATTCACAACCACCATGCATCTTGGAGAGAGCAAAGATAAATGTTTATTAACTACACAAAGCCTCCTATTTATTACCTAAACACAACGCAAACCTAACCAACGCATTTACCACAGAGGCCTCAATTCATTTCAATGCTTTACCTAACAATCACCTAAGACAATGCTTTACTCTATTGGACAGAACGAGATTAATGTTTACCTCTATCAACAAGAGTACGCCTTTGTTCTGACCTGGATCACGCGTCTTCATCCATCAATCTCCCGACTCAAAGACAGAAAGAAAAAAAAATTAGAAAATGAATGAACAAAAGGGATCATGGATAATTGGAAGACTCAAAGACATAACCAAATGAACAAAGGCGTACCGTTTCATAAGCCTGACCAACAGACGTCGTTTATCTTCCTCTTGAACCTGGATCGTGCGTCTTGATCCAGACATGGACCGACTGAAACACAGAAACAAATTAAAAACCAAATCAACAACCAAAACAAAGATTAAGACATGCTTAATTTAAGACATAATCAAGTGAAAAGATTTTTACCTTTTGATCAACAACCAAAACCAAGATTAACACTCGGCAGCGTTTATCTGCGTGTCTGAGAGACACCAATGGTCAGATCGTGGCTTCCCTGCGTCGATGAGACCCACCGTTTGAGATGTCGCCGTATCGCCACCGACTCAACCTCTCCACCCAAATCGCCGTCATCCTTCCTCGAGCAGAGCCATCGATAGATACGTCGCCTTTTTCCTCCATCTTTTCAAGAGGAGATGTCGCCGAGGAGTCGCCGAGGAGTCGCCGAGGAGTCGACGAGAGAAGAGCCACCGAGAGCCACATGAATCGCCTTTCTCGTCGTCGAGACGGAGAAACCAAAACAGAGAAAAGAACGAAGATGAAACGAAGACGCGTCTCCACCATTGCCTTTTCCAATTATTATGTGACACGTGCCCGTAACATACGGTATCATAGCACCCCTAATTAAGGGACGTGGCTTCGAGTTTTGTCTTCTTTTTATTTCTTTTAATCGTTTTTAAGCGTTTCATACGCACTTAAGAGACAGCGTTGAACGTGCTCTAAACTTAATATTATATAACAAGCGCCGGGAAAAGTGGTTACTCACGATCAAATATAACACATGCGAATATGCGATATACATCACAAGAACAAGTTAAAAGTAAAAGAAGGACAAAAATAAAGAAAGGGTGGTCCATATACAATATGTTTGTGGAGCAATTAGTAGAAGATTTTGTTAAAAGATATTCAACTGATTACAATAGCTTGTGCATGAGCCCTAATTGTTGGGTTGTGTCCAAATTAAGGCTGTTTAGGGGTTAATCTCATATCTATTTCGTTTGATTTTTTGAGCAAACATCTTTAATCTAATTGTATGCTTATATTTAAATGTAGATACTACAGTATTATACATTTTTGGTTTCTTGGTGCTAATATGGTTATGCGTGGCTGGTTAGTGGTTATCATATAGGGTCCCCACTTTGATGAGTCCGCTACCCGTTATTTCATCATTACACTCTCTTCATTAATTCTCGTATTTTTGGGATCTTGCATGTGATTTCTTTTCCAATTATATATGCCTTCTATAAAAAAAAAAACTTTGTTGTCGACTTGTGTAGTTATTTATAGAGTGATGCACTGTATTGATCATACTGTAATTAATACAATACTTGGATATATTAGTAAAATCGTGAATCCCTCGGCTGAAATTTTCGGAAGTAAGACCTAACTTCGTGGCTATCAGCAATATGAATCCTTGTAAATTTTTACCCGGATTATATATTATTATTTTATATATTCCATATATATAATTAAAACCTGAATATTTTGAACATAAGAGCATGTCTAATGGGGATCCTTAGCAAAAAATCCTTAACAAAAAAATATTATAATAATATGTGGGACCTATTAAATTTAAGAGTTTGTGCCAAATTAATCTTTAGCTAAGGATCAGATTTGTTACTGTGCGCGGATCCCACCTGCCACGTGGGATCCTGCGATTGGCTCCTTCCTTTTTATTTTTTTTAGCTAAAAAATAAAATAAAAATAATAAAATAATTTAAAAAACTTACCTTGGTTATAGAGCCAAGAGTATCAGCATTGTGGATGGTCTAAGCTCTACTTAAAATCTTTTGGAACACGAAAATCACGTGTTTGAATTTCCTGAAACGAGGAACATATTTGACAAGTGGCCAAACAATGGTGTTTCAACAAAAAGGCAAAGAAGTGTACCAAATGCTCCAGTGGGAGAAAAGATTCCTAACGGAGACGTGGTGGTCACTCGCATCCAGATAAACAAGCTGTGAAGAAACTGAGAAGATAAAACTAATATGGGCCTAATTTGGGCCATAACATTATCCATACAAATACACGTTACACACCCGAATATGGACAAGTTAGGTTTAACGGCAATTGGCACTAATAACAGCCTCTGAGGTAAAAACAAAAACAAAAACAAAAACAAAAACAATAACAATGACCGTTTCTTTCTTCTGTTACTGAACCAATCAACGGTCTATCGATTTACTAAATTGAAAGGTGTTTGTTTAGTTTTGGTGCCCGATCTTTCCTTTTTTTACTTTTCAAAAACCTTCTCCATAAAATGTTCTCTTTGTTCCCGGATTCAACAACAAAAGATAATTGTTTATCCGTCGCTCATCATAGGTCGTATATACTCAAGAGGCACCAACCAAGAGTTAGTGTTCATCCCACAGCACGTTTCGTGGGTATATAAATGACTGGTCCAACACGTTCCAAACCCGCGAGGGAAATCTTCCTAACGTCATCATCTCTCTCCTTCTCTTCTTTCTCTTCCTCTTGTGCCTCCTCTGACGATGATGATGCTGCGATAGAGCTAAACATAGAAGCCACATCCCCAACATCTCGTGGGAAACTTTTGAAAGCTTCTTCACGATCAGGCTCCGAAATGTCGTGCCTGACTCATGTCACGATGCAGCCTGCTCCCTCCCCTCCCTCCAAGTTCCGACCAGGGTCGCCTTACGACCCCGAGAGAATCCCATCATCCGTGTTCGGCAAGAAGGCTAAGGATGTGAACTGGAGCGACGACTCGTTGTTTAGTCTGAGAATGTCCAACTACGAAGGGTTTCGTCAAAGCAATCTAATGCCTGGAGATGTTTTGATGCCCGGTGAGTTCTTAGCGTACTCGCCTTCTTTAAAAGTCAACCCTGAAGATGTAGAAGATGAGATGGTGAAAAAGAAAAAGACCACATCAGAGGAGACTAACAACATTCATGGAGAGATGTCCTTATCACCAACTCCTTCAGCTTACTCATATCCTAGCAGTTTTGCTCAGTTATACCAAGCGCCGCCGCAGTCTAGCAAAGCTCAATCTATACCCCTTCCTGTCAGCGAGAAAAAGAACAAGAAGACAAGAAAGAACAAGAAGGAGAAAAAGAATAATAACAAGGGTTGTTCAATATGCTCTTGGTTGTTCTCAGGGTTTTCAAAGTGCAAATGTTACTTATGTTGCTGCTACAGATGGAAGAAATGTGGCTGCTGCTGTTGCAAATGAGTTTTTCATTCTTCATCTCCAAGGAGCCGATCATGATAAGCCATCCATCATGACACTTAAGAGTTGACATCTAATCTACACAAAAAAAAAAAACGAATCTTAAGTCTATGCAAATGTATTCTTCTCTTACAAAAAAAATGGTTATCCAATTTTTTTAATCATATGCTTGATTTTGATTCCAGCTTATTTTGTTTATTCATAGAATGATAAAAATTTATAATAAATTCTGAGTACAAGCTGTACGTATAACGTTTGAATTATGTGGAGAATGCATGAAAAATCCATACTATTATTAACTTTTGGCTTTTTAATTATCAGTTCAGACCAAACACACTATTCTACATAATGACAAGACCATCTGCATAATTACAAGACATACTCTGTCGATCAGATTCTTCAATTATGTAAAATTTGCAGGTTCTTGATCTTTGTTGGGTTATGGAAAATGACAAGAATACCCTTAGTGTTAGTAGGAGGGATGAATAGTATAACTTGTCTCAAGCAATCATTTCAAAGCGAAAGTAAAAGGGAAAACGTAAAGTTCTTCTTCTTCGTGAAGAAGCTGCCGATTTTAGAAAAAAGGAAACGACGAAGAAGTAAGTTATTTGCTCATTCATAGATTTTGGATTAGACGTATTTGATTCTTCATTCTTTGGATCATCTTAGGTGTTATCATTAAAGTCTCGAGCTTGCAGATCTATTTGAGCTCCTAGGTCAATCAATGGGGTGAGATTCTCCTCCCAGTTTCTGTTTTTGGCCTTATGCATAGTCTATAGGTGTTTGATTGATTCACCCTAATTAAGATTGGTAGATAGAGAATCTATTTTGAAACTAATAATAAGAGATGATGAGAGGTGGTTGTGTGGGGTTTGTAACAGAGCAGTGGCTGCGTGGCTTGCTACAGAGAACGCAGCAGAGCAACTGAGACTTTGAAGGACCCTCCTCCTCCACCTTTTAATAATAATTCCACAGCTCCAAACGTCTCTGAGGACTTTTGGTCAACAAGCACGGTTGATATGGACAACATCACCTTCCCTTCTCAGGGTAGCATCTCATCATCCAACCAAACTTCTGATTCTCAGTCTGCTGCTAGGAACTCAAATGCACCTCCTGAGTTTGTAAACCAAGGTACTTTCCCTTTACGGATTTGTGGGTCAGGGTTGGGTATGAAGCGAGTCTTCTGTGTGTGTGTTGCAGGTCTTCTTCTTTGGAATCAGACACGAGAGCGTTGGGTGGGGAAGGAAAGAGCCAGTAATTCACCGGAACGCAAGCAAGGAGCCAAGATAAAGTGAGTTGCCTTCATAACACACTATTCACTATTGTTTCTTTAAATGGCAATGCTAAAAGACTGAAGATGTTTTAACATTTTCTTTATATGCAGTTGGAACGCAGCATCGTATGATAGCTTGCTGGGGAGCAACAAGTTATTTCCCCAACCCATTCCTCTCAGTGTAAGTTTGTACTTAATCAAACTCTCTGGCGTTAAGGGAAAATCTCGGTGGACTGATTCTATTGCTTGCTACTGATGAAAAAAACAGGAGATAGTGGATTTTCTAGTGGAGGTTTGGGAACAAGATGGTCTATATGACTGATGAACAAAGACTTGAAAGACACACACAAACACACACACTAGTCCGATTATTTTGTATTGGTTTGGTTTATGATCTGCCTTGTTGTACCATTTTCACTTGGAATTGTTGGAAAAGAAACCGGGAATGTTCATCAGTAAATGAGAAATTTTATTGTTGTACCATCTTTCAGTGTGATATCTGGATTTGACCAATCAGTATCTCAAGTGTAAGACATGTCTTTGTGACATTACCTCCTACTTCTGGTGATCTATTTCTATGACATTACTTTGTTCATTTGTTAAGGGTTATTAGATGCTCTGCCTCACTGTACTAGATTTTGCTTCTTCTTTTGGTGTTTAACTTCAAAAGAAAGTGTAAACCTCAAGTGTATTGTTAGAAATAGTACTTGGGCCGGTGAATTTGGGCTTATTATCAGAATGTATCACAATCAGAGACATGTCTTGTTTCTTCTGTCCCAACCACACATTGATGTGATAGATGATATATACAGTTTTCACACACACACACATATCAAGCAATGTATTGGGCCCATTAGCTTGGGCTTCTTTATAGTATAGAGTGGGTATAAACAGAGGAAAAGAATATTCGCTGTGAATCAGACGCGGGAAAACAGATTCCACCCTTATCCATGGATGCGTAAATAGGACACGTGTTTACCTCAAAGAGGTCTGTCATTGAACTATAATGTCCCCCACAGTTGTGAATTTACTTGGAGAAAAGAAACAAATCTAGACAGAAGAAGAATGAAATAATCAGAAAAAGAAAAAATAATACAAACATAGAATATAATCTTAATGAAAAAAGACTGAAACAGGAGAGACACGCAAGCATACATATCCAGTTGGATCACAACGGTTGTTCTTTGCATCATCTCTGACTACCAGTAAAAGGAAAGGAAGACCCATAATTTTGCTTTAAAAAGACAAGTGTGTGAGAGTCTGTTCTGTGTGTCAGGTCGAAGAGAGAGATAGAGAGAGAGGAGAAGATGACGCACGCAGACGAGATGATGTTCATTGAGCTACCAGCCCCTTCTTCATGGACGAAACTGGTGTCTATCTATTTATTTATCTATCTTCTTCCTCCTCTTTTTTTTTTCACATTTCTGCTGTAATTACTTTTTTAATTTTCTTTAAAAAATTTGATGTCTGTGTAAAAAAGTTGTTTTTGTCTGTTCTGCTTTCTCTTTTGAGTAAGTTTCTGTTGTGTCCTCATGTTCTAGTGTTTATGTTCGATTTGGGTAATTTAATGTAATAACATGTTTCGAGGTTGGTTTTGTGATCTTTTATGCTCAATTCCAGAATTAAACGCTTACGATTTTTTTAAAAGAAATTAAATTAGGGTTTATGTTCAATTCTCTGTGGAAATTTTCTAATTAAATGATTAGAGATTTTTTAAATTAGGGTTTCTGATGAAAATGCTCTCTGTTTAAGACATAAACCCTACAAATTGGTTGGGCCTTTTCTATAGATTGTGTCTGGAGAGTTCATGTGTTGCTTGCTTGCTTATGTTTTTTTTTTTTTTTTTTTGGTTGCTTATGTTAGCTTGTTTGTTTGTTGCAGTATTATCCGGAGCTAGCAGGTTCACCGAGGAAGACAAAGATCGTGTTCGTAGCTCCAACTGGTGAAAGGATCAGCTCACGCAAGCAGCTTGAGAAGTACCTCAAGGCTCACCCTGGGAGCCCTGTCATCTCTGAGTTTGACTGGACTAATGGGGAGTCTCCGAGGCGATCTTCCAGGATCAGCCAGATGGTGAAGGCTACCCCAACCCCCACTCCTGATGAGAAAGAGCCTCCCAAGAAGAGGAGACGCTCTTCTGTCTCTAAGAAGGGGAGTAAAGGGGCTGCTGCTGCTGAGCAAAACGAAGAGGCGCAAGAAGGGGAGGTTGTTGCTGAGGAGAATGTGGAGGCTGACAAGAACGGAGAGGCGGAAGAGTCTGCTGTGAAGGCTGAGGCTGAGAAGGAGGGAGAAGTTGTGGCGGACGAGAAAGAGCCTATGGAGGTGGATACCTCTGAGGTGGTGAAGAAGGCTGAGGGTGAAGGAACCGCTGAAGAACCTCCCAAGGTTGAAGTCCTCAAGGACACTGAAATGAAAGAACCAGTGGAAGCTGTTGCTGCTGAGGTGAATGGAGAGGAGAAGGCTGCTGAGGAAGAGACTGAGAACAAGGAGCTGACTTTTGGTGAGCCTAAGCTTGCTGCGGATGCAGAAGCTGATAAGGGGAATGAAACCAAAGAAGCTGAGGAGAAGAAGGAAGATGGTGAGCCCAAGCTTGATGCAGACGCTGAAGCTAATAAGGTGAATGGAACAGAAGAAGCTGAGGAGAAGAAGACAGAAGCTGTTGCAACAATAACCGAGGGGGACGAGGCAGGCACAAGGAAAGAGTTTGTTGTTGTTTGATTTGAGTTTTTTTCATTTGTAGCTTTAAAGATTATTATGTGTTTGTTGTTGTTGCTGTTTTTTTATGTGCTGGTAGAGAACTAATGTCTATGTAGTTCAGTCCATTATCATTAGACTCTTTGTACTCGCTGCGAAGTTTTTAATGTTAGGCATCCAGTCTGTTTCTTTTTTCATCATACCATCTATTATATGAATGATTTTACCAGCAAAAAAAAACTTAAAAGACTCATGAAAAGTGATAGCCAAGTAAAAAAACAAAGCAGAAGATTACATACATAGTACACACTTCTGGCAGATGCCTTTTGGGTCTCCTTAGTACAACTAGCACTAAATTTTCTATAACTTTTTTCTAACACTAAACTGGTTTCTTTCAATTTGTTAAAGTTTTAAAATTTTAAAACGTTAGTGAACTTTAAATAAAAGAAACTGATGAGATTAATTATAATCATTCCCTAATTTCTAGCATCCACACTTACTTTTTTTGTGTATCAGTTATCAATTATTGCATATCTTTTCAGTTTCTCTTCTCCTAAGTTATGTTTGCACTGACTTCATATTAAAATATTTTGAATCATTCTTTGTATCAAAGCTTTCTATGGTGTGGGATCACTTCACCAGCGAGACCGATCAGCTACCACCTCCCAAGAAACGTCAGAGTTCTTCTGCTAATGCCTCTCTAGATCAAGATCACTGCAACCATGAGATGACAATTGACAAAGATGATTATCATGCATGACTATCCTCTTCGTGTGGTCGACCATTTTGCTGGTTTCTTGAAGGTTCTTCGTCCCCAGTTCACTATGCCAAGGTTAAACACCATTCATGATGATTGTGTCTTAATGTTCTTGTCCCAAAAGCAGAAACTTTCAGACATCATTACAAAGATTCCTGGAGGAGTTAACCTTGCAGTAGATGTCTGGTCATCAAAGCAATCAGTGGGTTACGCCTTAGTTTCCGGACACTTTGTAGATAAAGACTGGAACTTAACTCACCTCCTTATGAATGTATCTGTAGTTGCTTCTCCTGATTCAGATTCTGCGTTGAACCAACCTCTCAAAGCTTGCTTGTCTGAATGGAAACTAGAAGGGAAGGTTTCAAGCATCACTGTCAGCCAAACATGCACTGATAATCTCAGATGTTTCTTGTCTGTCAAGAACCAGCATGTGTTGAATGGTCAGTTGTTGATGGGGGAATGCTATGCTAACGTTCTAAGCAGTATGGCTCAAGAAGCACTTGAGGATGAGAAGTTGATAAAGAAAGTCAGAGACAGCATCAAGTTTATTAAGACGAATGAAACTTGTGGAGATAAATTTGATGGACTGAAGAAACTCTTTTCAACCGATACTGCGTATAAAGATCTTAACGTTGACAACAGAACTAGATGGGACACGAGTTACAACATGTTGTTGGCTGGTTATGAACACAGACAGCTCTTGTCTTGTTTGGAAACTTGTTATCCTGATTACAAAATATCATCAATATCTTCTCAAGATTGGAGAAAGATTGATGGTCTCTGCTCGTGCTTGAAGGTTCTTTTCCAAGCGGGTAATGTCCTGACAAGACCAAAGAATTTGACAGCAAACGAGTTGTACCATGAGATGATTAAACTTCAGCTAGAGCTGAGCCATGCAGCTATGTATGAAGAAGACTTGGATGTTAGAAACCTTGCAAAGTCGTTGTGGGAGAGGTTTGATCTGTACTGGAGAGGATGCTTCTTGGTTTTGGCGATTGCTGTGGTTATGGATCCTCGGTGCAAGATGGAGATTATTAAGGATAACTTCACTGAGATGTATGGTGAAGAAGATGCTGAAAAATGGATCAAGACTGTTAATGATGCTGTCCATGATCTGTACATTAGCTACGGTGAACAAAACCTGTTGGATGCTAATATAGAGGTGGCTCAAGAACCTGAGACAGGTCCACAAGTAGAGCAAACCACAGAGTCACATCAACATGAGGGAGAGCATAAGGTAGAGAAGAAAGAACTTGGTGATGATTCTCAAGCACAGCCACAAGCAGATGAAGACTACCACATGGGTGATGTGCTTCTCCAGGATGGGACTACTCTAGTTACAATTGGAGACTCGTTGTCAGACTATGAGATTTTTCTCACAGAGCTGAACCGATACTTAGGTGAGACGTTGGTCCTGGGGTCAGAAGACTTTGACGTTTTGAGGTGGTGGAGGGTCAACAACACTAACTACCCTATCCTCTCTAAGATAGCTGCAGATATTCTACCCATTCCTTGCAGCACCGTCTCACCTGATTCCGTGTTTGACACGGAAGTGAAAGAGATGGACAATTATAGAATCTCTCTTCCTAGTGGAACCTTGGAAGCTCTCTTGTGTACCAAGGATTGGCTCAAAAACCCCAAAACATTATGACAATCTTGTGAGATTTTAACTCCGTTTCCTTTTTTTTTAGATTCGTTTCATTAGTTTTCATATCTGAATTTATCACTATTTGCCTTTTGATTGCATTGATGATGCCTTAGATCCTGATTCAGTTTCTCATGAATGACTATAACCATGCATTTCTATGTTACATAAACGGAAAGATGTTGTAACAAAGCTAAGAATCAGATGATGAGAACGAAAAGCATATTAGCTTATTCTTTATTGATTAACCGGCTCTTAAATAGCATTTTAACATAAGACAACTGCCTCCTACTTTCTTCGGAGGACTTTAACAACTTGAAACAAAACTCTTGAGTAGATAAATGGCGCTACTCCTATACAATAGAAGCTTATTGCGACACCATGCACGTACATCTCCCATAAACCAGCAAAAGATATTTTGCTACACTCATACTTAACTAGAGGAAGAAGTCATGCATGCATGGTTATTAATATGGTGGTCCAGGTGGAGGCTGCGGACCGAAGGGTCTTGGAATCAAGGTAGCTGAGGGAGGTGGAGGTCCTGGAGGAGGAGGGAGAGGCCCTGGATGCGGTTGTCTTGGAGGCGGTGGAGGAGGAGGGAGAGGCTCTGGATGCGGTTGTCTTGGTGGCGGTGGGTGGTAGATAGGTGAAGGATGGCCATGTGGGGGAGGAGGGAGAGGCTGTGGATGCGGTGGGTGCAGGTAGAAAGGTGGAAGCGGAGGATGCTCATGATGCGGTGGTGGAGGATGGCGATGAGGAGAAGGAGGCATTTTGGTTTTGAGCTTTGTTATTGCAACGTATATGTTGTGTACTTTAGTTTATATAATAATATCAAGATTGAATATGGATGTTACCTACAAGTCTTTTGAAGTGTTAGAGAGTCCCAATGGTCATTAGTAATATGTTAGGTACAATGGAATGGTAGTTATCTACCTAATCTTTACTGTGGAAAAACTACAACTTCTGAAATAATAAATAAAAATTGCATGTAAATTAAATAAAATGCATATTTCACAAGAAGTGTAACTTTGGAAGCTCTCTTGTGCACCAAAGGATTGGCTTAAAAACCAAACATTATGACAATCTTGAGGTTTTAACTCCGTTTCCCTTTTTTCAGATTCATTTCATTAGTTTTGGTATCTGAACTCATTTTTCTAAGTGAAAGTAAATTATCACCATTTTACCTTTTGATTGCATTGATGCTCTTAGATGATCCTGATACAGTCTCATGAATAAATACTATAAAGTTCCCTGTCTCTGCTCTCAAGCTTATATATACTTAGCCAAAACCTCTTACAATTTCCATGAAGTAGATTTCCTTTAGTGACAGACAGCACAGGACTTCTTGAAATACTCCTAAGCGGTCGTCCTAAGTTCCTAACCAATCCTACATCTGGTTATACTTATACATGAAACCATATAACAGTCAATTTAAACATACCAAAAAAATCAGCATTTTTAGTTGGTTTGTAAACGGGTTTGATAGGAACAGAAAAAAAAAATCACATCTTATAGCCTAACTCTGAATGTTGATAGGAACAAATTTCTTTTTCAAACAGAAGGTTAAATCAATACTATTAAATTAGGATCATGACCCATTGATATATGTTGTGTCCAACTTAAATTATAACTGATCTAAATATTAAACGAATCTAGCCTCTTTCAATACTAATAATGCACGCTCTTATTATTTTTATTTTTTTGTTTGAGAAAGGCACGATCTTATCCTTCAAGAGCAGTTATTTTTCTCTGTCCAGTAACCACTTCTATTTATTGATAACCTTTTTACACATGATTTCTCATCATCATCCTAACACTAAACGCTTATTGAGCAAATGTTAGTGTTGTGAACAGAAAATGATGATAATCCCACCGACACAAACGAGGTATACTAATTTCTGAAGAATCATGGTTATAATGTAATCTAATTTGATAAACCCAGCTTAGCGAACTGGGTTGATAAAACCCATTTTACAGTTACTCATCGTAAACATCTAAGTCGAAGTAATCGACCAAAAATAAAAAATTTATTACCCTTTTTCAGATGTTTTATGAAAAAGTCATGTTCGAGAACTCGGCCTCGACAGCCGATTAGTCGCCAGAAAATCATGGAGTTGTCAGGAACCATGGTGATTTGGTGTTAATTGAGAAATAAATAAAAAACTGAAAGAACTCATTTTTTTTTTTGTAGATTTAAAGCTTATAATCACATGTATACTTTAGATTCGTTATATTGTGACTGAAACCTGCAGGAATAACAAGAGAAATCAGCGAAAAATGAAAACATTTCTTATCCTATTAAATTAAAATAGAATTTATTATTTAAAGAAGATTAATTTAGCAAAATAGCATCTTGGAATTTTAGATTTAAATATTTTATACAAAATTATAAACAATGTATGTTACCATATTTAATATTTTTTACAATGTTTTGAAAACTGTCTCCTGACATTTACTCTACATTGTAGATGGATCAATGGACAAACCGGTTAAACGGGTTTAAAATTTTAATTCACTTTTAAATTAAATAGCTATATATGTATAAGTGCAATCATAAAATTATTTTGATAAAAATTTATATTATTGTTGGAATCTAAAAATAAAATTCAAAATTCAAAAATTAATATAAAAATATGATGAGACTAATCTATTTAGATAGATATTAGAAAACACTATAAAATATTATGTTTTTTTTAAATCATGTTTCATTTATTTTTAACTTGAATTCGAGAAACCGAGTTTTGATATTGAATAGAATCACCAATTTTAATGAATTTGACCCATTTATGACTAGATTTGCCTGTTTAATTTAAATCTGGTTTTAGCACAATCTTGAACGGCTTAAAAGAGCAGGTCACAGTCCAGCTGGTCCAGTCCGCTAACTCAAATATGGGTTTTAGCAAAATATATCGTCTTTCATATATAGAAATTTTCATTACCAAAAAAATATTTAACACATGTAGAGAAAAATAAATCATATGTAAGCAAATCTAATACCATTTTCCAAGACTTTGAAATTTAAATGTTACAAATGATGTATCCTATAAAGTAATTGACATTATTCAATCATAATAGGGTAAGTATGTTATGATAAGGGATAACATATGATTACTTCTATAGGTGCCGATTTTCACAAAACCTCTTACTAATAATTTTAAAAAATATTTTACACAAATATGACTACAAAGAAAAATATAAATATGATTACGAAGAAAAACACAAATATAAAAATTAATTTTTTTTTAAAAAAAAAAACAAAAAATATATTCGCCCTTTTGAAAGTTAGTAGTTATATTTATATTAGTTAGAATCTAGTAGTTAGTTAAAACTTAAAACGAGGATAATAATTAGTCAATATGTAGTGGGTGAGCGGCCTCAAATGTTTAATGGGCTTTTTATTGGGTCATAAAATATTTGAGCCCATTTAACGGGTTGCGTCGTTACTACGAACTCAATATATATAATTTTATCGAACACACAGAGATCCGTCGTCTGAAACTCAAGAGTTGCTTTTTCCCCAATTCTCAGATCAGCATCTAGCCCTAGCTCAACAAATCCGTCATGGCGTCCAAGCAAGGTAGATCAATTAGTGTTCTTATCCTCTTATGATATTCAATTCATTATCATTGATTCGTTTGCGATCTGCTTAATCGTTCCCGTTGTAAAACAGGAGGAAAGGCGAAACCTTTGAAGCAGCCAAAAGCTGATAAGAAGGAATACGATGAGGTGATGACTCTACTTATACTTGTGACTGCTTCTAACGTGAATCAATTCTCGAAACTACAATCATATCTCTTGCTCCGGTCTAATCATCTTATATAAGCTCTGTTTTTTTTTGCCTGCAAATCTTAATATCAATGTTTTAAACATTCTTTTTTACACTTTTCTAATTTTCTTGAATGTTGATTGGGCATGTACTGCAGCACGATATGGCCAACCTTCAGAAGAAGAAAGATGAGGAAAAGGTTAGTTCCCCACTTTTACTATCTGCCTTGTTTCTTTCCTCTCTTGTTCTTGTTCGTATTAAGTTTTGCATCTAGTTAGACTTCTTTGTTTTGGCTCCTTTTTTTTCAAGCGAAGTCTGTATCTCCTGCACTAGAGAGAGCCACTACTTTAGGGGGTTGGGTTTTCTAGAAGAGTATAAAGTGCCACTTTGGTCATATTGTCAAATCTATGAGCACTAGTAATGTGACATTATACCTGGTGAAGTGGTGACTCAACAAGATGGGGTCAGTTTGTTAATTGGTTACTTGTTTAGATATTCATTACGGTGTCTTTCTTTTAAAATTCGGGAAATGGTATTGGCTGGGACGCTTATTTCAACGATAGTAGTTTGATTAGAACGTGAACACTGACCCGCAATAAGATGCTTACTTCACTTTGTTCTGACCCAATGATGCCAAAATACATTTTTAGCCTCTCTTTTGCATGAGAAGGTCAGACAGGGATAGTTCTTTATTGAAAGCCTGACCCCTTTTTTTTTGGACGGGAATGATAAAACAGGCACTTAAAGAACTAAGAACCAAGGCATCTCAGAAAGGATCTTTTGGAGGCTCTGGTCTTAAGAAGAGTGGCAAGAAATGATCCCTTATAATCCATGAAGCCTGTTTTTATCAATTTATAACAGATACTCGTGTGTTGTGTAACTTGTCTGTAGGAGAGTGACTTTGCGTCTCTCCATAACTTATGTTTGCTTTCGACACTATTTCATTTTATAAAGAAAAAAAAGAGAAAAAAAAAGATGGTTTCTATTTAAAAATTAAGTTCTGCCATAGTTCTCCTGATTCAAGGTTCAGTTTTGTCCAATCTTAGAAACTGTCGTTTGTCATAAATTGAAGACAAATATATGTTGCATTGATAAAATAAGGCTCTATAAGATGAGGTAGTAGTAACAATTAACTGAAGGTGCAGGTTTCTTTTTATACAAACATGTAACTAGTAAGTGAAATTTTTGAGCTACGTAATGGATAACAAGACGTCTTAGGAAGTGCATATTCTAAACGAAGTAGCTTCACGCCTTCACCCTAGCCTGAAAGCTAATAAGCTGATCGAGAGGGGTCTTAGAGCCTGAAAGAGCCTGCTTTTCTTCTTGAACCCTTGATACTGGAAGTAGTAGTGAGCGGATCAGAGAACTCGTAGTACATGTCAGTGAAGAAGTTGTCAACAATGTCAAGGTACACAGGGCTTCTAATGCTTGAATAGCATCTAAGCGCTTCCTGTACATCCGAAGCATGCTCCACGTCTCTGAGATCCACCATGTTGAAATCTTTCATCTTTTGCGCCAGCATCTCACCTCTTCTCTTAGCCTCCTCCAATGGCTCTGCAACCTTCTTCTTCTTCGGTTTCTTTTTATGTTGGACCTTGTTGATGAGACTCTCATCTCTGGTTTCTGCAACAGCTGTGCTCTCAGAAGAGAAAACGCTGTACGTTTCTTCAGTTTGGGAATCTTGTGGACAGCTACGGTGAAGACTGCACGAGAAGGGGCTCAAGAGTGCAGTGTTGTTGTTAGGTAACTTGTGGTATTTACCAAAGCAGATAGTAGACTTGATGCTTCCAAGGCTCTTCCTTAAGAAACGACCAACTCTCTCAATTGATTTCGCTGTGGGTTTCATCATCTTATCTTTTGTTTTCTTTTGTCTCTCATGCCGTTCCTTTTGGACAATAGCTATATTTATTTCACTCAAAACCAAACAATATCATTCATTCAATGGCATGTAGTAGCTGAAGAAGGAAGCTGATATGACATGTCAGAGTCAAGAATTAAAGAAGGTGTCATCTTGATATGTGCCCACTTTTATTGGTAAGGAATCATTCAGCGCATTGATAAGCAATGTTCAAAATGGTCCCCTACTTATCCTCGTTGCCACCACTAAACAGAACCAAGCCCATTAAGCTAACAAGGCTGCCGTTAGTTTATTGCAAAGGATTCAGTTTTTTGTTTTCCTTCTTGGTTGTAGACTATTTTTGATGGGTATATGATTGATTCATTGAAATGCTTACTGTTTACACAAATCTAGCAAAACTCCACGTAATATACAGAGGAGTTACAAAGCAGAATCTAGGTATCAGTTTGATGTGTATTGACCAAAGAGGTGTTTTTCTTCATGCAACTGTTTGAAAGCCTTCTCCATTTCCGGAAACGCAGAGAGTAGCAACAGCTCCAGAAGGTCAAATGCCAATTGCTTTAGACACACTGATGACTGAAACAAACAATGTTCAAACAATCAAACCCCATACTTGAATTTGAGCTCTCAAGACAAAACTGGAGGAATATTTACCTGAAGGAAGAAGTAGAGGTCTTCCGCACATTGTTTATACTCGTTTTGACCCACAAGGCTCACTATAGTCGCTGGGGCTTTTTCTGTACGCTCAGGGTTATATTCAAACATTTTATGTTAATTCAATAAAAGCTTAGATATCATTGATTTCAAGAAGTATCAGATGGAGAAGAAGATCATTACCAATCATTAATTCATGAACAAACTTGGCTCGTCTCTCTGCTTCTTGTTGCTGCTCCTCGTCAGAAGTACTGGATTGTTGCTTCCTTTTTGGATGTTTTGTCATAAATATCCCATCCGGCCATAGTATCTGAAAAATCATACCAGATATCTCTTTCAAATCTCACGTTAGTAAAGTACAACAAGGCCAGGGATATCATATAGGTGTGTCACTGTTAGGCAATACTTTTTTCCATTGTTCACTGTGACTATGCAAAAGAAAGAGGTTTTCTCACCTGTTCAACCCGCTGAATTCCAGAAGCAACTACAGTTCCCCGCCGCAAAAGACGAATTTTCTCGAGTACCCAATCGTCTAATGCATCGCCCATCCCAAGTTGAAGTATCTGTTTGGCAACCCAAAAAGCTTTCCGCCTTGCAAAATGTACAAAAGTAGATGATCAAAACCACTTCAATTTCTTGACTGAGAAAGAAACAAACAGTACGGCCCCTGGTTATAAAATGATGTACCTGATCCACCCACCCTCCTGGAGCTGTAAGACAACATCTACCAAGTCTAGTAGGGGCAATGTTAGCTTTGGAGGAACCCACTGCAAGAAAGACGGGTTATAGCAAGCACAATACAACTATAGGCACTGGCCTCATGGTTTCCCACAATGCAAAAGACAGAATCATCAGAAACAAAAATGTCAGGCATACGCTAGGTGAGTAGGTGTGGATGTTAAATATATATACCTCTGTGGGCAGGCCGGGTAAGGCCATTGCATCAGCTTGATTACCCACTTTAAGCCCGCCGTTCTCTTTGCTATTTCTCACATCTGCATCAGACGTCTTCGTATGATCATTTCCAGGAGCTTTCACTTTTGACTTCAGATCATCCACCATAACGTTATTCCTCACATGTTGACCCGATTTCCCATTCTCTGAACTCAGGTTTTCTCTCGAAGGAAGAGGAGCTGGCGTCGCCTCGGTCATATTGGCTATACTTGTAGGAACTGTAGATGTCTTACGGGCAGGTTTAACTGAAACAATTTACTAGTGACAATAAATAATAGCAAACGAGTTAACGAAAAGTCCCATTGTGTTGTGAATTACCCACCCGTGAGCGTCTCAATGATAGAGAAAGAACTTGAGAAGGCGTAAGTCTGCACAGCATCAACATTTTACACATTCAAAATTTGTAAGCACTAGTGATTTTGAGTCAAGAGGAAGAGAACCTACCTGGGAATCCACACTGAGGAAATCCCACACTTCGATTGATCCTGAAATTCTTGGTAGTTGCAAAAGCTTCTGAGCAAAGTAGAGAAGGATAATTTGCAGATTAAGAAAAACTGGGGAAAAAATTTATTCAAAGCTTTTCATTCACATGTTAGTTAACGTGGAAGAACACAAGGCATGTGAAAAACAACTATGTACAAAGCTTCAAGCATAAGAACTACCAGCACTAGTTACAGAGCAGTAGTCCATAATGATGTTATATGCATCTAAAGATTCAGCATTAGCTTCTCAAAAATCCCAAAGTAACTACCAGAACATGAAAACACAAACCCTAATTCACAGTCAACCTACTCTTAAAAACAGAATTCATTTAACAAACAAAACAAATTCTTATACAAAGCACCAGCACAGACTAGAAACAAGAGACATGACATTTGACCTTGAGATAGGTATCAAGCAGTACACATCGCTCGTGTATAACAGGTATGTCCACGCCTGTTGATAGGAAATGCTTCGGCGGTAAATAAAGATTGTACTCGGGAAACACTTTAAGCCGCTGGTGAAGCTCTTCAAAATGTCGAAATCTGAAAGTTCACATAAACATTAAAAAAATATAAATAAAGCACCATCATCAGATCCGTAACAGTAATATTCTATCACCTTCTTTTGATAGACCAGCTATGATTACTATCATCTGTGACGGAAATTGAATACACGGCAAACATCTTAGAACTACTCTTCACAATATTGGCACCCATAACCTGCGAAAAGAACCTAAATGCATCCATCATACGATCCAGCATACAAAACATCATTGTCTGCAACTAGCTGTTTAACTGTACCTCACATCTCAATTTGGCAAAGGAATCAACCAACAAAGAACTTCTAGGGGCACTGAGAAGGTCACTTTCTGGCATTGAATTGTATGATGCAGACGATGTTGCAGAGATTCCACTGTATGATCTCGCCAAAGAATCATGTTCAGAATCATCGCTATCATCATCGCCTAGAATGAGTCCAGAACGTTTGGATCTCTTCCTGCTAGACTGATGCCTGGATGCTTTCTCATAACGTTCATGCCCTTTACTGGTCTGTTTGAAACGACGACCAGAATTTTCAAGTGGATGGTGTATCCGTGAAACACTAGGATTTTTGTTCGTTCGACCATCCCAGACTCGAGTCCCAGGACTGTTTAGACCTGTTACCGTTTCCTCGTCCTCAGATGTAGAAGAATGACTACTCTTTGTTTCCTCGTCCTCTTCAGCAGAGGAATAACTTGATAAGTGACTGTCTACTACCTTAGGCTGACTGGATCCTCTTGCATTCACAGTGTTTTCATTGACGTTTTTAGGCCGTGCATTATCACCATCGTTGATAGAAAGTCTCGAGGGCACCCGCTCAACAACTTTCTCACCTTCCTTCTTTTTATAATTTCTTCCTTTTGCCCACACGCTTTCAAGATGCTCGGGAGCAAGGGTCTCAGTTTTCCTTTGTGACATCTTCTCTAATATGTCACCCCATCCCTCTCCTCCTCGATGCCCTTGAAGATATTTACTATCATCAACTATTTTGGAAGTTAAGGGGAGGGACTCCCACGATCGGGAAGATCGAGTGTCCATTGAAAGCAATGGATCTTTGGCCAAATCTGCTACATGCTGTTTATCTGTAGCATTCTTCCTTTTTTGCTGTTCATGTTTCAGTTGCACAAGCTCAACACCTGTGACAGAGGGATCCATATATCTCGAAAAATGATCATGAGAAACTTCCGAGAGATCTTCAGATTGAGAAGTCTCTTTTGCAGCACTAGATCCGCCATTAGTCTTTGTCCTTGATATCACAGCAGCTTCAATCCTCTCATTAATGAACCTGAAAGAGAATTTGAAAATCACGGTGGTGAATATAAGAGGAACCAAATGTGGTCCAAAAAGGTAATAACTTACCGAGGATTGGCTAAATTTAGGACTGGTCGCATCACACAGCAAGCAAGAAGCTCCCTCACGGTATAATGGAAAAAAGCACAGTGCATATCCTCAGGCCTAAACGTAAGTGAAATGAGTCTGTCCATTATATGTTGCAAAACCTACAAAAAAAAAGGCATACTATAACCACCTGATAGCGATAAAGTGGTAAAACTTTACATAACAGCTCGTCGCCACTTAAGACTGAAAAGAACCTTATGTTCAGATTCAGGGGAGAATAATGCAGGGTGCAGTTTATCATTTGTAGCCATCACACGTCTAAGTTCTGAGTCTCTCTCTTCGAAACTGAGACTTCTCCTTTGTTTCCTCTCAATCTTTGCTCGACATTCACGGAAAAGCTCCACATGACGACATATAATATCAATTATATCCCTGAATCAATCAAACAGCTTTAGTTCCTTGAAACCGCAATCATAAGAGAAACTCAAAGACACTAAAAAGAACAAACCTTGTCAACAGATCAATGAGATTAACGTTCCTAAACCGCCGCGAAAGTTCTCCAAGAACATGGTTAATAATAAACACCAGCTCCTCAGGACCTTGCTTATCCGGAGTTATCCGGGAGTACCAGAGATCAAGCACCCATTCCGAAACAAGGTGACGAGTGAAGCGATCCAATGCATCCTCAACGACCTGTGAGTTCACTTTACTTCTCCAGTCAGACCGTGGAGCTGCTTTAGGAAGCTCTGGAGGTTTACTTAGAGACGGTCCACTCAGTGAAGACGGTTTGTTACTGTAAGCTGCAGCCTTTCTTTTCATTTCGATGTCGAATGAGAAGTAACGAAGGAGGATGATCAAGCACGCGGCAGCAGGGAGGTTGACCCAAACCGATGAACTCGTCACTGCAAAAACGTTTAAAAACAATAAAATCCTAAACCCTAAAAGCTCATCAAGTTCTAAACACATAATCAATTTCATACGAGAGAGGAGGTATGAGAGTCCTACGACGCATATCACTAGTATAACGATTCGCTTCTTGGCTTCCTCTACCAGGTCACGAACTGTCACCGCCTGCTTCTGGCTGCTCATAGCTGAATCAAACCCTCCTTTCCTTCTCTGTTCTCTCAGATGATTAGGGAAGGAAGTAAGGTCTCATTCCTGAGCCGGGGAAATTAGGAAACGATTATCGAATACGGCCGGATTGTAGAGAGATGGGATGATTCTGATTCGATGACTGGAGAAAGGAAGGCGAAAGGAGATAGAATCGAGCAATCGATAGAATCAGCGGTAATGGAGTCTCTCTCAGTGACGACTTGGTAGACGGCGAAAGTTCCCGGGAATGTGAGATCTTTGATTATTCTCTCTCTCTCGAGTGTTTTGCGATTTGATTAATCAAATGTTGCATTTGGCAACCAAGTCTATATGCTCTCGGTGAGCGTCGAACTCGGGTTCGCCCAAAACCCTTGGCTGTTTCGTTAATTTGAGTGGACTTCGGTTAAAATCGGTTCAGGTTTGCCGGATTTAACCGTCTTGACTAAAAGGCCGAAACTACGGTTTTTAAAGCCCATATAAAATATTTCGTCTCTTCAAATAATGTGTTAAAACGGCTTCGTTTCGAGTGAGCGTCTTTCCCGTCCGTGCAGCCTGCAGGTGTGACGATGGGAGACACCGTCGAGGAGAAGACCGCCGTAATCCAAGCTCCATAATCCAAAGAGGGACTAAGAAGGTAAGCAATACCCACAAACTCTTTTACAAAGTGGGTCTCTTTACTCTCGCTATTTTGTTATTTAGGGGTATGAAGCTATAGCATTGCCTGAGCCTGCACCAAGGCAATTACCTAAGAATGAGGATCCTAGTCTAGTTAAGAGAAACAGAAGAATGCTGGGGAATCTTCTAGGGACTTTGGAGGTATTTGTTTACAGAATACATGGACATATCTCTCTTGCTTATGTTTTTTCATGGATGAGCTTGTTTCATTTCGTTACGTTCATGTCCCTTCTGCAGAGGTTCAGAAAGGAAGATAAACAGCTTTCTGGAACAGATGCCTATGCCCGACGGTCTGCTGTTCTACAGAAGGTAAGAACACACTTCATGTTCACTTGGCGTGTTTAACTTAAAATCAGTAGAAGCTATTGCTGTTTATTGAGGGAAACATCATTTTATGCTACTTGAGTAGCATAAATATATCTGGATATGATTTATCTTTTGGAATTGAGTCTTCTTGATATTTAATTTGAAGATATTAGTGATGTTGCTAAGATGTTAGGTTGTAAGGTATCTTAAATTACCTTACAATTAGTAAGGTAATTTAAATTACCCGTGTCCTTCGTACTCGTATAGGCTGAGCAAAAGGCT
The DNA here is from genome assembly GCF_020379485.1 of Brassica napus. NCBI lineage: Eukaryota > Viridiplantae > Streptophyta > Magnoliopsida > Brassicales > Brassicaceae > Brassica > Brassica napus. The sequence goes on from NC_063442.1 coordinate 41,448,485, forward strand.
CGTGAAGAAAGTGAGCGACTAAGGATGCAAGAGCGTGAAAATATGACTGAAAAGAGGAGAAGAGATCTTGTAAGCAACCACCTACGATTTATTCTCTTTTACATACTACTCCAAAGGGCATTCAGGTGTACTACTAGTGTTCTGATATACAATTTAACTGGTCAATCAGACGCTTCGAGCCCGTGTTGCTGCTAAAGCAGAACAAAAGGAGTTGGAACTGCTATTCCTTCGGTGGTGTGAGGAGAAGAAAAAACGAAGCAATTTTATAAGGTACTGTTGAGATGCTGTTTTCATTTCCATAGTAACCTTACTTCCTCTGCATGGTGAGTCTTGATGATGAGTTCCCTTTTTATTATATCTGCAGGTTATTTTTTATTTCGGTCCAAAGTGTGCATATTCACAATTTAATAGAAGCAAAGATAAGTTTCCCTTCACGTGTATGCACATGTTGATGGGCCAGCGATAGGTAGAAATTGCTAGCTGATATTATATGTTTCTGTTAACATTCTTTGCATTTGATTTCATATGGACGGCTGTTTCAGGACTAAAGCAGAGCAACTGACGCGGACCAACGCAAAGAACAGGTAAGATGTAGTTTTGTGAATGAATGTTTTGACATACATGCTATGTGATACTGATATGTGAATGGTGACGTATGGCGCAGACATTCTTAGAATGGAAGGCAGCCAAGAGACAAGAAGTGAGTGAGTATCAAAAGGAGGTAGAAGAGCGATATCTAAGTAATGTCGAGAAAGAGCTGGAAAGGTGGCAAAACGCAAGGAAGGCGAGGAAAGCAAACAACGAGGCTATGAATTTGCAGGAGACAATGGATAAGGAGTTAGAGACGCATAGGATGGAGCACGGGCTAAAGAAAAGGAAGATACCTGGAGCTGGAGGAGAAGATGAAGAAGATGAAGTAGAGGATATCAGTGGTGGGGAGGATGATATAACAATAGATGATTTACTGCAAGAGGGAGGAGATGGAAACGTCAAGGAAGTGGCCACTGATACTGCAGAAGCAGTGGAAGGCGACATTACACTTTAAGTTGTCAAAGATGTTAGTGTGTTTGTTCTTGATGCTTGTGTTACTTATAGTGCACCTTATTATGCGGGAGTTTACGAGTTAGAAAACGACTGAGAAAATCTATTTCAGAGGGGTGTTAGCTGGGGAAACTGGAAAAATCTATGCTGGAGTGTGTTATTGAATGAAGGATTTTGCCTTGTGCTATAATTTTGTGCTACAAATCCCCTATATATTAATTGAGGAACATTTGAAAAGATGTAACCTCAATTTTGTATTAATTAAAAGAGGCCCCAATGCATAGGTGGCACTCAATTAGATAGTCAATTACATTCAATTGAAAAATAAGTAGGTCCACATTAGATTTTTATATGTTGTTAGATACATAAGTTGGTCAAACTATATGATATAATGATATGATATGATATTTTCTTTCCTTAAATAAAACCTACGGAATTACCATAAATGACTAATATATATATGACAATTAATGATTTTAATAATAAAGATTTGATAACAATTTATATCTCCTCCATCATTTTTTGTTTAATTTTATATTATTAAAATAAATTAAACAATCAAATTAGCTATAAAAATAAAATTTAGATTTTTTCATATATGTTATATTTTGAATTTTTAAAAACGACAATAAATGTCTAAAACTATTAAAATTATTATGTTAAAAATTAATGATCAATGGTTTAACATTTTTATTATAAGAAGATACACATGATTTTAAAACCATATGAGTAAAAGATATCATTTAATAATAAAATAAATATATATATATAGATTAAACACTATATACCATAAGATTACATAAATATTTTAATATTAAAACTTTCAATGAATTTTCAAGAACATTTATAAATTATAAACTTATTAAAGATTTCAGATTGAAAATTTTGTTATCGATGATTTAAATATTTTGTTATAAAACGATATGAATGATCATAGAACCGTATGATTATAAATTCTTATTTAATAAATAACTATACAAAATATACTATTCTTAGAAAAATAGGTTGGTCCATCTTAACTTATATTACACTTTTTATTAAACTAACTATCGAATTGATAAATAACGTACCAAAACATGTTTTGCACTTTCCTTAAATAAAAGCTACGAAATTACCTACTATGATTAATGTATATGTGAAAATTAATTATTATGAATAATAAATATTTGATAACAATTTTTGTATCTTAGTTTTTTTTTTAATTTTATATTATTAAAAGATATTTAAAAATCACATTAAATATATAATAAAAACATTTATATTTTTTCTTATATGTTATATTTTGAATTTTTCAAAACGTCTATAAATTATTAAAAATTTGAAGATCCCCACTCTGAAAATTTTGTGATCAATAGATTATTTTTTAGTCATAATAAGTTACAAATGATCATAAAATTTTATTAATATGAACTTCTATTTAATATTATAAGAAGATACACATGATTTTAAAACCATATGAGTAAAAAATATCATTTAATAATAAAACATATATATATATATATATATATATATTATACTATATACCATAAGATTACATAAATATTTTAATATTAAAACTTTCAATGAATTTTCAAAAACATTTATAAATTATAAACTTATTAAAGATTTCACATTGAAAATTTTGTTATCGATGATTTAAATATTCACTTATAAAATGATATGAATATCATAGAACTGTATGATTATAAATTCTCATTTAATAAATGACTATATAAAATATACTACTATTCTTAGAAAAATAGGTTGGTTCATCTTAACTTACATTATATTTTTTATTAAACTAACTATCGAATTGATAAATAATCTACCAAATTTTTTTTGCACTTTCCTTAATTAGAAGCTACGAAATTACCTAATATGATTAACGTATATATGAAAATTAATTATTATGAATAATAAATATTTGATAACAATTTTCGTTTCTTAGTGTTTTTTTTAATTTTATATTATTGAAAGATATTAAAAAATCACATTAAATATATAATAAAAACATTTATATTTTTTCTTATATGTTATATTTTGAATTTTTCAAAACGTCTATATATTATTAGAAATTTGAATATTCCCACTCTGAAAATTTTGTGATCAATAGATTTTTTTTTATTATAATAAGTTACAAAATATCATAAAATATAACGCATATGAATTTTTATTTAATAAATATTCAAACTAAAAAATATATATATATAAATACTAATGATTTAAATCAACAAGATTGGCTGATCAATTTAGTCGTCCAGTTGAAATCTTTCAAAAGTATGTGAAAGACTAAAGTCAAAGTAAATATGGATTTAGAATAATAGTTATATTTTACTAACCGAAATACCGAAAAAAACCGAACCGAACCGAAACCAACCCGATATCCGGATTGAACACCCCTAATCCAAATGAAGCCAAACTATTGTTTTATTCTCCAAAATATAATAAAAATAATAACTTAATTCCGCGCAAGGCGCGGGTCTTATCCTAGTTATTCATTATTACTGTAAAAAATAAAGAGGCAGTATTATTGCAACAATAGTCCAAATCTGCTACCACAATGATGTAACCGGTTGAACATATGGCCCCTGTAACCTTTAGATGCGTCGTTCCGTTACCCTTACGCCAAAGCCATACGCTTTCGCGCTTCAAGGGCCTAGGAGTTCAGACAAGGCATCCAAATAAATATTTATTGTCCATTTCACAAGGGAAACAAGTCATGAAGAAGGGACAATAAGAAAAGAAAACGAACCTGGTTTTCCCAGTTTGTGCAGCCAGTGACAAGTGCTAGCAGAAACGTTTGCAGAAGGGAACCAGTTTGTATTCCAACCCAAAGACCAACACCTTTCAGATTAACCCAAAAGGCTAACGTTGCTGCAAAGGGTATCCCCCAGAGATAGAAAGATCCTAAATTGATGTAAGCTCCTATATGTTGCCATCCACATCCCCTTGCAATACCTGCTAACCATTTTAAAAACTGTTAGGAAGTGGCAGAGATGAGTATAACTTTGAGATGGCTTTAACATGAGTAGACATGAAGCACTTGGCCGTTGCACATATGTTGACAATAAATCTATATTTTGAGTAAAGAAATAGGACCTGAGAGAACCCGTTGTAAGCTGTCTAGTATGATAGTGATAGAGACCAATGGAGCCATCTTTGCAACATAGTCGACGGTTGCCTTGTCACTGCTGAAAACATACCCGAAAACATTCCTTCCAAGTAAGAGAGACAAACTCACTACCACTGATTCCATTAGTGCAAAGGACGTTGCTGCGTAGACCACAATATGTGCTGCTCTATAGTTTCCAGCACCTAGTTCATTTGAGATTCTTGTGCTGCACAAGAAAACATCCACTTATGAAACATGAAACCATATGACTTAAGTATTGATAATGACTAAAGATCTAACCTCGCTGCAGCGGCGATTGCAAGTGGTATTGAATAGATTGTCGAAATTGTTTGGAGACTACACATAGATTGATTGAATAAACATTATGTTTTGGAAGATTCAGGAAAATGAAATTTAGATACAATGGAGAGTTACCAGACAGAGAGCACAGAAGTCTAGGGGTGTCAATTGGTTGGGCCACCCATGGGTTCACCCATTCAAAACAAGCATGGGTGGGTGATGGTCATACCCAAATAAGTTATGGTCTAACTGGGCTAAAAACCCACTTTGCCCATGGGCTAACAGGTCCAAACCAAATGGGTGTTGGGCTGGCCCAAAACACTTAATTTCTAGGTTTAGGCAATTTGGGGAAAATTGAAAATTCACGTTATCTTCTTCTCTTCTTCCATTAGACGATTCTCTTCTTCTCTTCCACTATTTCTCTTCTCCATTCCCAGATTTTCGTAGCCGCGAGTCCTCCCTTACGTCTTCCTTATGAATCAGTAACCATTGCTCTGTTGTGACTTGAGCTGTACCATTGTGATCAAAATAGAAAAAAACTAAGCTTTAGGAACAAAACTCAGAGAAGGAATGGTTATGCTATAGATTAGATAAGCAAGCTTTGGTGATCTTTGTCATGTTCTCTGGTAGATTTAATATGTATTTGCTTGTGTGTATTTGCTAAAGCCGAGCTTTTGTTAATTCATTAAGCTCCTGCTCTTGTTTTCTAGTTCCACAAATGGCAAACGTTTCTAAAATTATTTAATCTAAGGTTCACTTAATTCACGTGTGGAACTTTATGTGTGGAGCTTAATGGACATTTTTTTTGTTCGTGTGGAACTTTATGAAATAGTTTTTAATTATTATATTAGATAGATTCTGTAATGTGCTTGCTTACTTGGGTTTCCTGAGTTACTTCATATGTATCGTTTTAAGTTTTTAAGTTTTGTTGATAAAGAGAAGGAGAAAGAAGAAGAGAGTGGAGAGTCTATAGACTTGAATTGAGGTATGATTCTACACCTTACTCATTCAAGTAAAACTCGTTTACTTTCTTTGGAAATGAGCACTTTTGATACATTGAAATGTTCTAGCTATTGATCTGAAGATAAATGATTTAGTTTACTCTTGCAAGTTGCAAGTAACTTGTTTGAGTTTGTGGGCTAATGAATCTCGTTTCTTGTTTTGTTTTGGATTCAGAAACCAGCATTTTCATTCACTTGCTGCCTCAGCTTGGTCTTCAGGTATCTCTTGGACTCTCTTCTCTGTTATTTATGTTCTCTACTTTGATTAGGTTAGGCTAATTAACACTGTGTTCTGCTTTGGTCATTAACACTCTGTTCTGATTGCTAATGTCAGCGTTAATCTGCTATATGTCATTAACACTGTGTTCTGAAGTTAATCTGCTATATTTTTTTTCATTAACTTGGGTCAAAATCTTCTCACGTCTGGTTTTTATATCCGCAAAAGTTTATGCTACATGTCATAACTGCTAAAGATCTGTATCTTCGTCTGCAATTGTCTTGAGAATTTGGTAAAAATCTGAGGTTGAATCTTTTTTTTTTTGTTGCAGGCTGCAAATAAGAGGAGACAAAGTCACAAAGCTGGAACAAAGTGAATTCATAAACAGTGTTGTTAAAAACTTAAGTCATTTGAGATTGTTTCAGATTTTCAAAATTTTAATGTTTTTTAAAGTTTCAAAATTTTATTACTCAATTTTGGATATTTCTATCATATTTCAATGTTGTTTAATATTTAAAATGAGCTTAAATTGAATTTAAACAGATTTGGGCATGTGTTCAGAAAAAAAAAATAGATTTGGGCCAATATTTAAATTGCTTATAAATGGGTGGGTTTGGGTGTCCAGTTGGGTGATGGATGTTATTGGGTATGGGTGCTGTTGGGTGTGGGCTAAATATGGGTGTGGGTGTTTTAAGCCAAGAAAAAAAAACACCCAGTTGAACATACCCATTTGGGTGTGGTCCAACCCAACTGACAGGCCTACAGAAGTCTCCAGCTCTGGGTTGGGTAAGAGACCAGAGAGTAATATCATGAGTTCATATGACCACCACTCTAGGCTGCAACAACCCATAAAAGAAGTGTTTTAAAAAATGTGGAGGCAATAGAGAAGTTTAAGGCACATAGAAAGATGTAAGTACCAAACCATAGCGGCAGAGGGAAGAGCATATCTGAAAAACTCTCCAACGCCGTTGAATATCTCCATGGAGAAAGGCGCACGTGTCTCAGAACAGGCAGAGGAGAAGAACATGATAGATCCGAGAAGAATAGCATAGAGCCAGTTCGACAAACCCATAGCCAAGGCTCCTCCAAGAAAGCCAAGCCTTGACTTGTAAACAAGAAGCCAGCATAAAGGAACGTGGAGACAGAACACAAAACTAGAGGTAATGAGGAGAGGTCTGATCATGCTCTGGTTCTGGAAGTAGCGAGTGAGAGGCTGTAGAACGGCGTAAGAGAAGAGTCCAGGGATGAGCCATGCAGCATATCTACCGGCTTCGTGTGCGATAGCGTGGTCTTGGCCAAGGAAGACAAGAAGCTTCTCCATGTTGAACCAGATGATAGAGAGAGGGAAACAGACTAGTGTAAGACTAGCTGTACATGTATGTCTGAACACTTAGTTTCTTGTATAGCTTAGCTCCATAAGCTTGACCACTCAGAGTATCCAAGGCACATGACAACCCTATCTAGCATCACACAAAGAAAAAAAAAGAGTAACGATCAAATGGTGAAGAGAGGGCGTGTCTGAGATGGATTAAAACAGTTATTAAGTATTATATATTTTAATCATTTTGGGACTGATGATATATATATAAACCAATAATATTTTGGCCGCCATAGACGAATGTTTTATCTGGCTATTGCTATGATCAGGACCGCCCCCTTAAGAGGAAAGGAGAAAACATTACGATGAAGCTGAAGCCAGTAACGTTGCAGAAGGAAGAAGCTAAGGAGGCGCTAGCGAGAGCGAGGTTACCAAGGTGACCAACCATCACCATTGAGATGATCTGTAACGTGAACTGAGCTATGACCACAGCCGCCATAGGAGCGGCGAAGAAGATGATCCGCTTTAGCTCTTCGGTGTATGATCCCTCTCGCTGATCTCTCCATGTCTCTTTCTCGACTCTGTCTACCGGAAGCAGCAAACTATCATTGATGCTGTTCTCCATGGCGACTGCCAACAAGCTAGCCGGAGAGAGAGATGGAGATTTGTGTTAGAATTATAAAGACTTGGCTGCATGTCTCGGTCCAACTAATGTTTTGCGACTCCAATAAATTAGCAATTTAAGTTGCGACTAGATCCCAACGACTTTTCCTTGTTCAATCGTTTTTCCTCAACTACAATTAATTATGTATTGTCATCGTCGTATGTAATGTATTGAATTTAATTGTCAGATGTGTCGTTTTGCGGGGATTCAGAATTTATTTTTTCATTCTATGTTGAAATGAATGTCACATTTCTATTAGTTAATGATCATCAAATCATTCATTCATACATGTTTTTGCGTTTATTGTAATGTTTTGTTGTGACTTCAAACTCGTGTTTCTCATAGTCAGCAACGCTGTTTTGACCTTTCCCATTACTTTTCAGTTTTCACACTCTTTTTCCGTACTAATTTCTTCTTTTCCCAATCACTGTAGTGTTATTATGAAGCTGGTAAATTTTTATTGGAATCTTTTTCCACTGCCGGCTAAAAAAAGTTGCTACAATTCAAAGTTGTTGATTATATTGTCACTTCTCTTTATGGTAGTAAACCTTTTTAGTATTATTAATACACAAGTAGCTGGGTAAGAAGATAGATAGTATCATAGTAAACGACATCTTGGTCGTCTACGTGGCTGGGTAAAAAGATAGTAAACGACATCTTGAGCGTCCACGTGACAAAACAGAGGACCAAGTGCAGATTTAAAACATGTCGATCACTTCTTTCACCCGTGCGCAATTTAGCCACCGCCTCTCAGGCCTGGGCTTTTTACACACACACTCCTACTACAGCTAAAGTAGAGTCTTTTACTTCAAGTTTGATCGCTCCTCTTCTTAGCTGATATTCAATGATCCAAGTATGGTCTAGAAGGTTTCAGTGCAGATTACAATCCATATCCAACGCTTTCAAAGTTAATTAGTGTCTTTCTTGCATTTGGTTTAGACGTTTGGTTACTGCTTTTGCAAGGTCTAAACTAGTTTCAGATCCTGCTGCCACGGGAGTGGTGCTGTGCGGACAAAGACAATGGCCGAGGTATGCACTGGGAGCTTATATGTTTACGAGAAAAGATGATATGTAACTTTATCGTTTGTTTGATATGGTGTTGAAGGAGGTAACATCAACGCTTGTAGCGGATGGAGTCTCAAGTGACAAGATGCTCAAAAACGTTTGACACATATTTCTTTGTAATATCATAGTTCATACCGTTAGTGGTTCCTTATCAGTATTCTTTGCTACCAAAGTCTTTGGAGTCCCTTCTAATTCATAAACACATAGCCTAGTAGCCTAGTTTTTTTTGTAGTCCCCTTAAAGATTAACAATAATGTGTTGTTTGTTGGTCACCACTACATTCTTGATGATTGACCCTGCTTAATGACTCCAAATTTCTACAGTAAGTTACTGGACCTAGTTCCTACATATACCAACAACAAAATCGAAAGAAAAAAAATCGTATATGCGGAAATTATAGAGAGGTTTATAAATATTTTAGCTTATAAATCGTATGAACAACAAATTTATCCAAATAATTTGGTGATTTTTAATGAGTTTCCAAAGAAAAATTAGTGAAGATCAAGTCATTAAGCAAAAAAAAAATCGAAAAAAAAAAAAAAGATCAAGTCACTGACTAAGAGAGTTAGACTGCGTGCCGTTTCCATAAAAAAGAACAGAACTTAATGCCGTCTCCTGCACGATCTTTTTCCTTCTTTGGCACGCCGTCTCCTACACGATCAAATCCTTAATCAATAAGGATCAAAGAAACCAAAACTTGACGAGAAAAAAAAAAAAAAAAAAAACAGAAAGAGCGATCAAAGTGGATTCCTCAATCCGCCATGGCTTCATCGGCGCTCTCTAACCTAATGCTCGCCATCCACGAGAAGAAAACTTCCTCACTCGATCTCTACCGCCCCCTCCGCAACTACGTCACCTTCACCTACTCCGAGCGCGAAGCTCAGCTCATAGAAGACGATCTCGAAACCCTCAAGCAACTCCGCTCCGACGTGGAACGCGTCCCCGATCCATCCCCCTCCGCACGGCGCGACCTTCTCATCTCCTACTACAAGGCCCTCTGCCTCGTGGAGACGCGGTTCCCGATCTCCCCCGATCAGCACCACGTCAACGCCGTCTCGTTCCTGTGGTACGACGCCTTCAAGCAGAAGCAGAAGGCCTCGCAGCAGAACATTCATCTGGAGAAAGCGGCTGTGCTCTTCAACCTCGGCGCTAGTTACAGTCAGATTGCGCTGGGGTGTGATCGGACTACGGTGGAGGGGCGGCGTCAGGCTTCGCATGCGTTTATCGGTGCGGCGGGGGCGTTCGCGTGGGTGAGGGATAATGAGTCTGTTAAGGCGATGATTGGGCAGAGTAGCACTACGGTGGATGTGAGGGTGGAGTGCGTGGGGATGTTGGAGCGGTTGATGGTGGCGCAGGCTCAGGAATGCGTGTTTGAGAATACTATTGCTAAAGGGAGTACTCCTGGTGTTTCCGCTAAGATTGCTAGCCAGGTTAGTGTAGGCATGCTCGGTTAGTTTGGGTTATTCGGTTCGGGTTACTTCGGTTCAACATAAGTTTTTACCGAAAGATCGGTTCGGTATTCAGTTACAATAGTTGAGAATCCTACCGAAGTTTTTGATTTTGGTTAAATTTTGTTAAAGTTTCGGATAACTTCGGCTAAATTGGTTAATTTGTTTAGTCCGGTTCGGGTTTTTTGTATGGTTTGATATTATTATTTTTTTAATAAGAAAACCAAATTAATCGATTGCCGAAAAGAAAACCTACCGAATCGAACCGAACTTTTCGGTTCAAAATCCGAGGCCTTGTTGTTGGTGTGATAGTGTAGATTGAATTTGCACTTTCTTGTTTGTTTGTGTTCAGGCTGGCATATACTACGAGGAAGCTTTGGCTGCTTTGATCGTTTCACCATTGAAGGATCATTTTGAGAAAGGCTGGATCTCTCATGTGCAGATGAAAGCAGCACTGTTCTACAGTGAAGCTTGTTATAGATATGGAATGGAGTTGCACGAGAAAGAGGAGATTGCGGAAGAGATAGCTCGGCTGAAGAGCGGAGCCAGCCGTTTGGCTGAAGCTAAGAAGTCTTCAAGGGGAGCTCCTGCGCAGTTAGTAGAAGCGATGAACAAGTTACAGGCGAACATTAACTGCAATTTGGATAGAGCTGTGAAGGAAAACGATAGAGTGTACCTCATGAGAGTTCCTTCTCCTTCTTCTTTGTCTCCGCTTCCTACCTTCTCAATGGTTAAGCCAATGAACATGGCTGAGATATTGGATGCAAGCAAGGAGAAGATGTTTGCCATCCTTGTTCCGGACAACAGTGCAAAGGCTCTCTCTAGATACACTGAGATGGTTGATGATGTAATTAGGACTCAGGCGGAGAGATTACAGCAAGCAAGTGAACTAACTCGAGTTAGGCTCAAAGAGATGGACCTTCCAGATTCTATTCTTGCTGTGGATGGTAATTCGACTCTCCCTACTGATCTTAAAGACGATGTAGAGGCTGTTCAGATCAGTGGCGGTCCAGCTGGCTTGGAAGGTGAACTTCAGCAGCTTAGAGATTTGAAGAGGGTTAATCAGGAACTGTTGGTGCAAACCGAAGAGCTTTTGCAGAAAGAAGCAACTGAAGACGCTCAGTTCAGAAGCCAATTTGGGACACGGTGGACTAGGCCTCAGTCTTCCACACTGACAAAGAACTTGCAGGATAGATTAAATCGGTTTGCAGCCAATTTGAAACAAGCTGGAGAAAGTGATGTGAAGATTGAGCGATCGGTGAGAGAGAACTCTGCCCTCATGTCCATTCTTGATCGACGGCCGGTATGCATTTCCAATTTTTTGTACAAGCTAGTTTATTTCTCTTGTTGAGGCTCAAAATGCTGCCAGAAGTTGTCTCTTAGTGTCTCTCGGTGTTATTCAAACCACGCACTTGGGTCCGGTATAGCCCACTCAAATGTGATTCTTAAATGTTGTGGTTTTCTATTTTGATCATCAGATAGAAGCTGCCGTCCCAACTCTAGCTAAGCCAATGATGTCGCTGGATGCAACAGAGGATGCTATAGTGGGAAATCTGAAGCAGAGTCTGGTATTCCCTATTTCTTTTGGAAGCTGTATATACTTTCACGAATCAGTATTTTAACAATTTTGTTTCCTTTTGCACAGAGGCAACTGGAAAATTTAGGTGCTCAGCGAGCTGGTCTTGAAGACATGCTCAAAGAGATGAAGAGAAAAGTGAACATTTTAATAGATTTTTCATCATTTTCTTTCTTGGTTATTTTTTGATACTGGAGTCAAAGACTTATTAGGCTTTTACATGATACTTTGTTTTAGGATGACATACTGCCAAAGCTGATGACGTCAACCGGCTCCTATGAAGATATGTTCAGGAAAGAGATGTCAAAGTACGATCACATCTGTCAAGATATTTCCCAAAATATTGAAGTTCAAGAACAATTATTAATGCAAATTCAGGTACCTCTTTTGTCCATTCTTCTAGCAGCACTTCACTTTTCACTATGGTTTTGGTCCTTTTTGTGATAACCAAAGAACGTATGGTGATGGCATTCACTGTAGAAGAATATTTAGTGTGCTAGCTTTTACTGAGACTGAAATGGTCTTGTTTTACTGTTAGGAGAAACTGACTACTCATAATGGGTTTCTTTCCTTGGTTATAGGCTCAAAATGAAGAGTTCTCAACTCTTTTCAATCTTGAAGATTATAAAGGTGAGCAAACAGCTTCTATCTTGCATGAACTCTATAAATGTTCTAATAAGTATGTGATGATACAAAGTAGTTTGTGATTTAACATTCTACATGTTGGCTGATGTGCCATCCAGGCATCCATGATAAAAACGGTTTACATTCTGTATGTCAGTTATTTTGCTCCCACGTAATTGTTTTATGTGATTCCTTGTTCTTCAGCATCCAGAGAGAATTGCTACAAGCAGATTCAAGCGGCTATATCCAAGTACCGAGAGATCAAGGAGAACGTCAATGAGGGCTTGAAGTTCTATGTCACTCTTCAAGTGAGTTTCTTTTCTTTATATAGTTGCAAGCTCTTCACTGTCAAAGCGTCTACATTATGTCACTTGTCTTGGATGCTCTTAAAATTTGATTGTTACACTCCATTGAAGATGCAAAATAGCTTTCCTGCAATCTGAGACACAGTCTTTGTTGGCTTAACAGGATGCAATCACGAATGTGAAGCAGCAGTGCAGTGATTTTGTGATGACAAGGAGCATCCAGTGCCGAGAAATGATTGAAGATGTGCAACGACAGATGTCTGGTCTGAGTTTTCAGGATCATAGAAGCTCCGGTCCATACCCATCTGTGCATCAGCGAACGGCTTCAACTTCGCCGCCCCCACCAGAAACTCAGAACTCATCTCATCCTCACCCACACCCACACCCACACCCACACCCACAAGCACCTTTCTATATGCCGGCAGAGCAACAACCACGACCTGGCTACACTATCCCACCCTATGGTCCACCTCCACCATACCACACACCTCATAGCCAGGCGCCGCCACAACCATACCCTCCCCAGGCCCCGCAACAGCCTTATCCATCGTGGCAACAAGGCCCGTACTATGATCCTCAGGGACAGCAGCCTCGGCCTCCTTATACTGCTCATAACCCGTACCCGCCTCCTCACCAAGGCGGTGGATACTACAGGCAGTGAACTGTACCTTGGGAGCAATAAACTTGATGTTATTGTTCTCAGTGGTGGGTTTCATGTGAGTACGTGATGGCTATCTACTTCTATATGTTTTTAGTGAAATTGAATTTTGCTTGAAAGTGACCCATTCTTTGAGTTCTCAATACAAAGTAAAGACGATATGATGGAAGGAAGTCATGTAAATCACATTTATACATTACATAATTCATATATTTATTTTTTATATTGGTTGAAGCTGGTAGATGAGTTTATTGAAACTCGAAGCCTAATAATTTGATTTGTTGAAAGAGAGGCAAATTCTTCAAGTTATTAGGCATGATGAGAGCACAATAACAATGTCTGCGGTATAGAAACAAAACAGAGGAGCAGAGAGCCATTTGGCACATTGAGGTTTGCAGTTACGAAAAAAAGATTCAAACATTCACTGCGTTTTATACATCCTTTCAATTTCAAACCACATGAAGCAGAATCAAGACAGTTTCGTCTCCACCTTGGCTTTTTAATCATTTTAGTTTTGCAAACAGCTTTGGTGCAACCTGAAGATCCAAAATCACAGTTTTCATCTCAGTATACATAAAGTAGAAGAAGAAGATGTGAAGAGCAAAGCAAATACTTACACATTTGTCAATGCAATGCCAGTAGTCGAAGTACTGGCCAGTGCAATGCTTGTGGCCAGAGTCATCGCCTTGGATTCTCTTCACACACGCCTAGCAACCACAGAAAAAGAAAAGACTTATATATCAGCAAACAACGATCTTCACACACACATGGAACTATGTCAAACTTAATACATGATTCACAAACAAACAGTTTCCTGGCAAGTTTACCTGATATTCGAGTAGCGGCTTCACACATTTTGGTTTGCAAGATTCCTCAAGGTACTTCTTTGGATCAACAACTTCATCCTCTGCCCTAAAATTATCAAAAACGAAAGATAAAAAAAAAAACAAATCACATCATCTTCATAATTAAACCCGTGTGATAATAGCACACAAGAATCTTCTTTTCGATTTGAGACATCACACTTTGACAGAAGGTCATACTCAAAAGCTCTAGTCATAAGATGCAAAAATCATAAGAGCAGTGTGGCATAAGATATACTACGCAACATCTCAATCAGCAAGCTAACATTACAGACTAGAGATTCAGAGACATACAGGAGATCGTCTATCTACTCAACATGATGTAGAGATTGGTAAAAATATGTATATAAAAGAACGGCATCGAGTTTAAGGTATGAGCTTACATGTCGGAAAGTCAAAATCGGAAGCTGTAACCTGCAAGACAGAGATGAGAATGAATGTCAGAATATAGAACCGATTCGTTTGCGATGGATCGATGGCATCAAAATGAAATAAGATCTGATTGAATTAGAAAAGGGATTAGCGACGAAACCTCGTCGGGAGGAAGAGCAGATCGAGACACGAAGGAGGAACGCTACAGAACTTGTGTTTGTTGAAGTCAGTCTTCTCTAGATTCATTTCATTACGTTTCCGACATGTTTGTGGGCCTCAGGTTTTGAAACTAAAGGCCCATTAAAACTCGATAAGCATAAAGCCCATTACAGATTCGAAAAGGAGCAGAATCTCCCAAGATTCCCTAGAACGGACGCTATGTTTTTTCTAAAAAGATTCTTCTGACAGCATCTTTTTGGCTTTAAGGAAGTTGTAATAAAATAAGAATATGATGTTGGAAAACTGATGAAACATGGTCAATATTGTGTCTAAAGCACATGTGATGTTGGACGGCAGTCGGCACGTCACACGATCTAATATTTATCCACCAATATATCTCTTTTTTTCCATTTTCTTAACAAAATTTAATTAAAATGTTGATTGAATGATATGATAATACAGAATAATAGGGAGGTAAGAGACTTGATTGCATTTATCTCAGACAGTCTGACACTGTTGGTAATATATTAATGTCGTTGAATCATGTTTGTGTTTGATATACTCATATACGTATGTACAATTTTGAATAGCATATTAAAACTGTACTTCTAGTTATTGAGTTGATGGCAGCACATACCTTCAATGATAATAGCATTTAATATAATGTTGTAAGTGCATTGTAAAAGATGACAGCAAAACAGGAAAAAAATATCTCAAAAAGCAGAAGAAGTGTGAGTAGGGTAACCAAATCAACATTAATGATGTTAATGTCGTTAACATGTTTTACCATTCAAAGTTTCTAAACCAATATCTTAGTCAGTTTTGAGTGGGCAGAAGAGAACAAAGATAATGAAAGCAATTTAAAAGAATTGATAAGAAGCTCTGTAATGTAAAATATCACACAACTAATCCCTAAAAGAAAAAAATTGCATTTACATTGTTTCTTTCTTCTCCCTATTTACAAATAACCAAAACCCCTACAATGGCATTTATCTGTCTCACCTCTCCCCTCTGCTGCAACAATGATGATGAGCTTAGCGTCTCTTTCTCTCTAAGGTCCTCTGTATCTTCCATGTCCAACCCAGCAAAAAGGCCACAAGTCCAAGTCCCACACTTCCCCAAAGTGTCACTACCCACAATGGCATCTCTGTTGGGTACAATCCTGTTTTTGCATTCACCAAAACAACCAAGTTAACACTCTCCACACTAACCATAATAAGTAAATAAACAGCAACTTACCAGTTCCAAACTTGATGCAGATGAGAAGTTCTACTATGCATATCCCTGTTGATAGCCAACAGAATGATCCCACCTTTTTTACAGGTTTCCTGTCAACAACCAAAACAACCTATCAAACCTTATGTTAACTAAACGCAATCATAGTGGCTAGCAGCTTATACCGGTCTTGGAGATATGAATTGTATTCCCGTATAGTTGGAATCGCTATGAGCCACCACAAGATCAGCCTATAGAGAATCACTGGGTTTCGAGGAGGGATCCAGAGGCTGAACTTGAGAAAGAATGTGTTCAGCTCCACTGTTAAGAAGATGATGCAAAGAGTGAGTACTTGAATAAAACGCCAAGGTCCCTGCAGAGGGTGCCACTCGTCTTTGTCCCAGTGAGCTGGTGTGAACTGCCCCAGTGTCCTTTTCACCTTGCCAATAATGTTAGGCTGGCGACTAATGCCAACCCACTCGTATGTTTTTCCATCAAAGTAGCGTACTGTATGCATCCCTGCCCAGATACCTACCATCATTATAAAACATTACTCAGCTCTCTACATAAGCATGACATATAGAAGGTCAAGGTGGCTTAAGGATCATACCAAACCAGTTGCATATCAAGATATCAAGAACAATACTGTCCCACCAGCACTCGTTGAAATTTGGTAACATGTGCCGAAAAGTAAGCTGTAGAAACATAAATATACAGGGGAAGCTTATCATTACATTTATCAATTTGAGACCTGTAAGCACATAAGGGAACAAAGACCAACCTCCAATAACTCAAAACCAATTGAAAGCACCCACAGAAGAGGCTGGTTCCGGATAAGAATTGCTTTCCCCCACCATCCAAAGATATGGGCTAAGAAAAACTCGTCAAACACTGTGTCCTGTGAAAATTGATAACCAAATCATAAGCCTTTAGATGAATATGAAAGTTATTATACCAACTCAAGATGAGAAGCAGATGCTAAGTCAAAAAATAAAGAGGGGGAGTTGTGGAGAGAAGATACCATACATAAAGATTTTTAAACCTGTTTGTTGGGTGATCAGGCACATAAATACGGCAATCAGCACCGTATGATCTCTCAGGAAGTTCTGCAAACATGACCAAACTCTAATAAGAACGGTCACTCATGTAAAGTAAACCACTCTGAAAATATTACCTATTCCAAGGTCAGGGTGGAGAAACTTCATGAACTGCCTAGCATCATCACGTCTCTGGAAGGAAGAAAAGAAAGTAACTATTAGAGTTTGCTCACTAGAATCAAGAACACAGAAGAGCTACTATGATCACTGGCATAGAGAGAGAGGAGAAAAGTGAACCTGGAAGAGCAAAAAAGTAAGTGAAACTAAGTAAATGACGGCCAATCCATGAACTAAGCGCCAGATTGCAGGATGTGGCCTTATTAGAACCCTGCAAAAAAAGCAAACAACTTGGTTAAAGACAGAGGCAGCACAAGAGCAAGCAAGAGAAAGTAGATGAGGTGATTACGTTGAAGGAGCCTGGAGCAAAGAGTAAGCAAGAAAGACAGCAATCATAGCCCACACTCCCCTATAAACATAGTATAGAGTAAGTAATAATAGATTCAAATGAAAATAAATAAAAAAGCATAGAAAAAGAGAACCTTTTAACAGATGTGACAATATCTTCAGAAGTAGTGCTTTCAGGATCAAGAGCTCCACTTGCCCAACTAACTCAATTCAAAAAAAATAACAAACATGAGGATTGTGTGTGACACAGAGAGGAGAAGAAAAGCAAAGCAAAGGAGGGAGAGAGGGAGTCACATGAGAAGGCAAGCGCCAATAAGGAGAAGGGAGATAGTGCGAGGCTTGTAAGCCCATGCAGTCCATGGATCAAGCTCACTTTCAGCAACATCACCACCACCATTCATTCTCTTTGTTTCTTCTTTCATGTAGCCATTGGGTTCCATGGGTAAAATCAAACCACCTTGTGAGAAAAGTACATAGAGAAGAGATGAGAAGAGAAAAGGCAGAGAGGAGGGTAGTACAAGGTACAACAAGCAGAGAGATATAAAAAAGGCTCTGACTTTGCAGTGGTAAAGGGCAGGCACTCATCAATCATATGATTCAAGTAACACTAAAACAAATAAAAAGAGATTGGGAGGATACCTGAAGAAGATATGCTTTCTTCTCTGTTTTGAGCTTCACGATCTGAAAAAAGACTCTGCCTTTCTCTATCTCCGACGATTTCCCCTTTTTTTAATTTGCCCTGAATCACCACCTTCTCCGTCCGTCCTTCCTTCCTTCTTCTTCAATTTTAATATTCTCTGTTGTTTTGTCTTTACGATATTCAATATTATCACCAGGAGGTAATAATAATAACACTCTTCAAACGGTTTTAAACATCATGTCGCATTTCTTCGGTCTTATTCGCATTTAATTCTTTTTTTCTTACCAATATAACTAATACTCTCCATCCGTTTTACATTTTATTTCACCAAATTAATATTTTAGATTTTTATTATAAATTTATAAATAATATTTTAGTTTTAGTTTCATTACTTTAATATATTAAATGGAAAAAAATTATGAATTTATTGATAATGGACCAAAAAATAGTTTTTGTGTACTGAAATGTGTCAAAGAGACAGAGAGAGACTTCATTCAGTACGCCAAACCCACATCATAAATATTAATTTTTAGTATATAAATAACGAAATGCAGCAGGATCAATTAAATAACATTATGATCTAGAAAGAAAAACGCCAAAAATTCTCGTTGTCATCCACATAAAACATACGCCACAATTTATGGTTTTGGAATGATAAAAATGCAATAACTCTCAAGTGATTGTTTCACTGCAACCAAAATACACTTAAACACACACACATCATTTGCGAAATATATTAATATTCTTATTTAGGTAATTGATTTGACAGCTATCCCCAAAAGTACAAAGGAGAATAACAACCCTCATTAGTATATATAGTCATTTCTTTTTATTCAATGACAAAGAATGAAATTAAAAGGTCGGAAAGGGTAGTCATAGTGTGAAATGAAGTTTAAGAGAGAATTAAACAAGTCCAGTTGATAAAGACATGTCTCTGCGCTTAAATTCATCACCACTACTCTTGCCATACATCCTTTCATGAACGTACAAATGTAGACAAGGGAACTAATTCATCTGCCTCTTCATTAAGATGATTACCTACGTACTGAGAACAATATTTTTCTTAAAGCACCAAGGAAAACCTTGAAAATTTAAATGTGAATAGAAACAATGATAAACAGCTCATTCCTATAAAAAGACCATGCAGATGGAGACACCACTTGTGGTCACTTCCCACGACATTACCCATCTTTTCTTTTTTTAAAAAACTTTTCATTAGTAATCTATTACTATAAAAATATGTTGTCTCCCTCCAGGTGATGCCACGTCACTAAGTGGAGGAAGAAAACGCTGCCACGTGTCTCATTCTTTTAAAAACACTGCATTCGTACGGGCTTTGCATTTTGTTGGGCCCAAATCATCTCTTTCTCTAGCCCTTAAGGGTATACTTGATGAAACACGGCGTTTTCCATTAGGTTCTTCTTCGTCTCTTTTCTGTCTCCAGCGCTAATGGCGATTGAAGTTTCTAATACGCTCTTTCATCTTCTTCTTCACTGTCTGAAACAATACATATAACGGAGTTATCCTCTTTAATCTCACAGGTCTCCAGCGAATCGATCCTTTCATGAGGAGATCCTAATCACAGCAGCTCATGCTACCTTCTATGAATTCAACATTGAGATCAGTCAATGGGTAAGTTGCAATCACTAATCGTATGAGGTTGTTGATGTATGCTTTGTTACTGACTGATCTGTGTGGTTTTCTTATTTTCAATCAGAGTCGTAAGGATGTTGAAGGGTCTTTGTTTGTTGTCAAAAGGTGAGTACTTTAGGTCTTCAGCTATGCGTGATGTTGACTTTTATCTTCTAAAAATCTGATTTTGTTTTGTTTCAGAAGTAAACAAGAACCTCGGTTTCAGTTTATTGTAATGAATCATGGGAACACAGGTCAGCCAGAGAAGCATCAAATTACTTTTTTTGTTGATGTCTTTGTCTTTGATTAGTTGCTTCGTTTTTTTCAGTGTTTTAGTTTGTTTAAAGCTAAGGGAAGGTCAGGGAAGGCTTACCCGATGATTTTGTTTTGAATTCTTGATTAAGGAGATTGTATTAGTAATCATCAGTGTATTGTTTAAATTTTGCCTGGGCAGATAATCTGGTGGAAGATCTCCTGGGAGATTTTGAGCCTGAGAAGGTACTCTGAAATTTGATGTTTCTTAGCTAACTAGCAACCTAATAAGAAACGCAAAATGGGAAGACCAATTACTCTTACAGGTACAGAATAAGTGAATGTATACGTGTATATATATAGATCTATATATATATATATATATATATAGAGGTATATCTAACTAATTTAGTTGATTTAATCAGTGCCTCCTGCAGCATCATCTTCGCAGACCGGTTCTCTCACACGGTAACTTATCCGAATCAGACACTCTGACTACTATAAATCAAGAACGCCGCATAGCTAAAGGTATCGTCGCATTCTTTTACACGAACTAATAATAAATTTAAGATATCAGCCAATCAACAAAATAACAACTGCAGATTCTGCTCGAAGTGCCAGACAGCTACGAATGGAGATTTGTGTAAAGAGAAAAAAAGGGCCCAGATAGCTGGATCTTCATCGGCATCTGGTAAATAAAATTCTGTGTCTTATTAATAGCATTTTAAAAACAAATTTCTGTTTCCTGATGAGCTGAATCTGACATTATACAACAGCATCTACTTCCGGAAGCTCAAAAAGACCACGTATGTCACTCACACTTTACGACCGTTTCAAGATTCGGTTATAATTTCATAATTAACCGATTATGCGTTTGTTATATCTAGGTGAAAATGATCTCAAGACATATGACAAATGGGAGTTGGTCTCATGTCCATCCTGTAAAGCGTTGTTCTGGAATGCTGAAGCACCTCGAGTTCAGACAAACCAAGAGAGCAAGCAGTTTAGTCTTTGTTGTCAGAGAGGTCGTGTGAGACTTCCACCAGTTCGGGAGCCACCGTCTCCATTTCTAGAGCTTTTAGAGTCGCCGAGCTTCAAGCCCCACATCAGAATTGCTAACAGTTTGCTTGATTTCCCCTCTATGGGTGCCAAAATTGATAAGAGCGTCACTGGGTATGGACATGAGAAGATCTCCATGACTCCATCATCAAACGTAGGTATCATCATGAATAATATCATTATTTGCTGACTATAGACAGATTCATGTTCTTTAATGTTCCAAATGATGTTGATGCTAGAACCGCTTGGTCACAGTGCAATTTGAAGGATCCTAGGTCAATCTTAACTTCGATACCTATGTCTTTATTTCATTGTCTTCAAAAGATGATATACTGACTCTTCTTATGTCATGTATCTAATTATCTCCTTGATTATCACATTAAAGACCAGCTAACTTTGTTTGCTTGGTTTTTTATATTCAAAAGTGCCTTCTCAGATCAATGAAAACATTTTTTGTTTGTTTATGGTCACTGTAGTTCCTGCTGGGCATATGGTGTTGTAGAAGCATTGTCTAACAGGTTATGCATAAATATAATATGGTTTCACAAATTTTCAAAAAATACAAACATTGATTTTTGCTAGCATTTTTCTCTCTGAAAGATTAATATGGTTTCTTATGTTCCCATGACAGAATGTTTCTTTATCCGTTAATAATATCGTACCAACTTATGGATTCCTTTGTGGTCAAGGCTGTAATGGAATTTTGGATCCTAATGGTAAACTGATTGTCATCTATAGACTGTCATAACTGGTTTTATGACCCCCCATCTACATGATTCTATAAAAGTGTGGCCTTTTACATTTACATGTGCTTGAATCTGACGATCTGGTCTATAACACTGTTTTAGATTAATTCTCCCAAGTTATCTTTTTATAAAAATTGAGCAGTGAATCTAACAGTGTTGTAGTCTTCTTACTTGCTCCATCTCTGCTTTGATTCTATTGAAAACCATTTTATGTAATTCTTTCTGTCTGCACCAGCAAGCAAGAAATGGATATGGCTAAACATAGTACTGTATGTATTCTACTGGAGTAGGATTTCTATGTGAATTAGGAATCATATGAATATGATTTAGATAAGGTTTTCTATTATTTTTCTAGATAGTTTTGGCTTTAAGTTTTCCTGTTTTCGAATTACTTCTCTTGGTATAAATACCAAGCTTCATTCTCAATAATATTCAAGTTAACTTTGATCCCAAACTAAGATTTATCATGGTATCAGAGCATAACCAAAACTAAAAACATCCAAAATCGATTAATGGCCTATGACTCAATAATATTATGTTCTTTCATGAAAACATATTCATGTTCGACATATGACACTAACTTATCTTGCAGTTCTACATTTCCAGTTCTGATGAAAAAACATCCTATTAAAACTGACCCTATTAATTAAATAATTGGCTTCATATACAAAGTCCCTAATGTGTATTTACTACCTTATTTACACAGAAAATAAATAAATATATTTCAAATAAGTCGACACAACTGATGAATAACATAACCGCATAAAATATTAACCATACAACAAAAACTAATCAAAAGTACGTATAACTAAAAAAATAATAGTAGTATTTTTTAAAAAAA
Organism: Brassica napus; assembly: GCF_020379485.1. Lineage (NCBI taxonomy): Eukaryota > Viridiplantae > Streptophyta > Magnoliopsida > Brassicales > Brassicaceae > Brassica > Brassica napus. The sequence continues at coordinate 41,471,074 of NC_063442.1, forward strand.
TAATGGATTGCATATTTTTTATAAATATTTATTGTTTAGTAGAAATAGTCGTTCGTATATTTTGATGGAAAACTATATATATATAGATAAAAAATTGAAACGGTGATTGTTTTACTAATTAACAATTGATATTAAAATTACAATGCATCTATTTAGATCAAATTTTGAATAGTTATTTAGTTTAATATAATAAATATTTAGTTGTTAAATATTTTCCGTACGCTTTTGTATTCTTTTGTATTATGTTATAATTATCTAAACATCAATCACAAAATTTCAGTGAGAATTTAACAGCTTATTAATTTATAGTCATTTTTTTCAATTTCAACACATAATATATATTGAGTACGGAAAAAAGATGATAATCCAAACTTATCAAATTTAAGCTGCTTAACGTATCAAGATACGATACTTTAATATTATTTTTTCCGGTTTACACAACTAATAATTAACCGACCTAATAAAAAAATTACTTATAAATGTTTACTTAATCTATAATTACAAGTTCGTCTTTTTCCTCACGGTACTCTTTAGATTCATCCAACTCGAGAAAACTACTAAAAATTATGTGATGGCACCATGAAAAAATTTTGGTTATCAATACGGCATAATATATTTAATCTTCAAATACAATAATATATACAGAATTTAACTAATATGTATGTTTTAAAATATAATAATTTATATTGAATATTTACTTTAACTATTTCCATAATTTTTAAAAAATAATCCCGCCCGTAGGGCGGGCCGGCCCTAGTAATAACTAAATAATACTCCCTCCGTTTTTTTATATAAGTCGTTTTACAGCTATGTACGTAGATTAAGAAAACCATTAATTTCTTATATTTTCTAAACAAAAACATCATTAATTATTTACCTAACCACAATTCAACCAATAGAAAAATAGAAGATATATTACTATTGGTCATACAACATTAATTATTAATAAATTTTACATAGAAAACCGAAAACGACATATAATTTGGAACAAAAAAATTTCTCTAAAACGACTTATATTAAAAAACGGAGGGAGTAGTAACAAAAAGACTGTCATAATCTTGGAACTCAGATGAGGGTAAATTAATAGAAAAAAAACTTGAGATAATAATGATTAGGGTCAAAGTAAATTATGAGATAGAGGGATTATGAATATCGATTTGATGATATTCGAAATCATTGAGGTAGTAATGATTACCAGAATAAAAAGCATTAATTACACCTCTAAAACTATAGTACATATTATCATCACTACATTATACTATCAAATATCGATTGACACCAATAATAGTGTGGTAATGCTTCCAAAATACACACAATGTAAGAAGTGAAATTATGGTGCAACTGTTAACTGGTAAGCTATCAATTATTTGTTTTCACCACAAGAGTTATACTAGTAAACTCAAGAAGAACTAGCTAAACTCATGTAAATGGGGGTAAAATGAGGGAGAGGGAGAGAGAAGTGTGGTCTACATCTAGAAATGATGTGAAGAAGGACAACCTCAAAATAGTCAGTCTCAAGTATAAGTGTTAGCATATGAAGACAAGCGGAGCAAGTGTGGTCCATTCTTGTTTCTCATCTGTCCGGATGACTTTAATTATGGTTTCTATTCTGTGCATATGACTGATCCACCACATGCTCCTCCTAATGGCTTTTAATACAACCAACCCCTAGAGTTTAGATATTTTCTGTTTGGTATTCTTTAATATACTTAAAATATAATATGTTTCAGAGTTTTCTGATCAATCAAAGCTCAGAAAAATACGAAATCAAATGTTTTTACTCTCTTGAAGAATGGGTGTCAAACTTGAAATTTTTCATTTTCACTTGCAAATCCAGTGAATACAATATATTGTGACGAGAAGTACCAGAAACAAATTCACAATATAGTATAAGTGATCGCCACCAGTGACATATGTTCTAACTTGATGCTTTCAGGTCATCAGAAGAAGTCCATCGATGCTTCAAAATGCTTAATTAACCACCAATTGCCTCTTGTTAGATCTAACTATCATGCATGTGATCCCTTTTCTTTCCTTTTATCTATTTGGTAATGTGGCATTTTCTGAAACCTAATTCTCCTTTTATAATTCCTTAACGAACTAACAATTTATTTGGAAAATATTCTTTTTAAAGATTTACCCAAAATTCACTAAAAATCAAAATAGGTTTACAAGACAATAGTGTAGAATTAGTAAACGTATATCAATAAAGTTAAAATACCTACAAGTTACGACCATATGTAAGAGTAGCTTCATCTTGTGCATATCGGTGGACGTCCACGTATATCGCGAACATCCATGCCAAACGGTAGGCGTACATACCATCTCAAGTTTAAGAAATGTTTTTAAAATCAATCAAATCATGTAACACCACATATATCTTTTGTCACTGTAGGAATTTTTAGAAGCACCAACCAATCATGAACGGTAAAAGTGTAACCAATTCATAGAAACTGAGAAAAGAACCCTCTCACTTGTTCTTCTTCCCAAGAATGTGATGATAACTATAATGAAATGGGCCATGAAGTAATAGAAAAACATATATAATTTGGTCACGCCTATATCGTAAGTGTATTAGGCCCAATTATGATTCAATAGAGATCGGTCTGATTGCTTCAATTATGACTGCGACTTGCCTTATTCCTACCCCATTATTTGTTAAAAACTTGTATGGTTTCCCTTCGGCCACATCATGCTTGAAATGAATGGCCTCTACATCACCTGCGTCTTGTCCAAATATGAAAAACGAGAGATGCGCTTTCGTAGATTATTACTCTATTATTATTATTAGAATGTTTTTTGTCACCCGCACAATGCTCATCTAATTGGAGATGGTAATCACCGATTAATTAAACCCTTGATAATGATGATATAAAAGACAATACATCATTTTTTTTTTTTTTTTGTAACTGGCTTACTTATATTAAAAATAGAAGAAACAAAAGATTACAAAAGCCCAATGGCTCTAGTGTTAGAGCCGAAGCCCAATTTAAAACTCATATAGTAGAACCCAAACCCATACAATTTGACCTTAGCCCACATTTGTCCTAAGCCTGTTAATGAGAGAAGAGATGGTGATGAGACACGATGAACGATGATTTCAGACGACAATGGAAGGTTCCCGACCCCGAACCTGAAAAAGACATGAAGCCAGTTGATGATTCAATCCCTCTTTACCCAAACCACCGCTGCATCATTTGTGAAGAACGCCTCGGGTTAGTTTCTCTGAAACTCTGTATTTTGTTTCTTATCTGGTGATCAATAATAGAGAACAATACATCATTTTCGTCACTTGCTTTTAAGCCTTCCCTTTTTGGAGTTTTTCTAACCCCATAGCATTTCGTTATCATCTACTATACCAATGGGTACGGTTTTGTTCATTGCTTAATTATTGTGCTAATTAAGTTTCTTAATCCCAACTTGTGCACTTTTTAATGAGTCGGTGGATTGCCAAGATCTTTTGGACGGCGAAAACCTATACTTCTTTACTCCCACTTTCTTTACTTTATTTCTAAACCTAAACTTATAATTCTATTTTTTTCTTTCTAATACATCAGTAATGGTACCTTATCATTCACCCTTTTGTTTAAGTTTCCTTCGTTATGATCATGTTTTTGCTTTGAGTTTCATTAATTATAAAATGAAAGAAATGGTCGCGATTCAAGCTATACGCGCACTTTACACTAATTTTATAAACCTTTGATAAACTCAACATTTTTAGCTGTGATTACACACTTTAGTTTGACTATCTATTACTTAAATCAAAATATAATAAATAAAAAGCTGGAAATATTTAGTATAAAATCATCAAATTCACTACTTTCAAGTATATAATAAAAAGTTGTATCTTAGCTTTAGAAGTGCATTGTGACCAGTTTACAAGTACAGTCGTAAATTTTATTTTTTCGAAGGTTGATGTTGTTTGGTCCGCTATATCATTTTTATGGTTACTGGAACATATTTTTAAAAGAGAAAACGTAGAATCGATATATGATTATCGAGGTTCCAAAACGTATAAAATACTGAAGGTGGGGAGACAACAAGTTTGCGAGGATCGTGCGAAATCTTCATCAGTTCAACAAATAAGAGCATCATCTTAGAAAATAATAAGTTGGTCCAAGAGTTACTTTCAGTCACCGCCTACTAATAAAAGCATGATCAATGGAAGATTTTTAAAGTAAAATTTTTAGTGGAATATAAGAAACCGTTTCATAATTTTTTTAAAAAAAAAACTAAAAATCAGTTTTTAAATAAGAGACTTAAAAACCGGTTCTTAGCTTTTTTAGTTAAAAACTAAGAGACAGTTTCTTATATTCCGTTGAAAATCTTATTAATAACTAGATTTTTTAACCGCGCTACGCGCGGATAAGATATTATATGTATTTCTCAATTCTAAAAAATAATGTATAATATTGTATTATATTATTTAAAGAATAGAAAATAAGACTACATAACATAAATATATTTTTTATATTTTCTTTGTGGAAATCATTATGTTGTTTGATTGTTGTACTTAATTCACATATTTAAATAGATAATTGTGATAGATGAATAACTATATTTTTATTATCAGTAAATAATATATATTTATTATATAATATAAGAAAAATAGAATTATTTACTTTTTAACAAACTTGTCTAATGTTGGGGACTCGGTTATAGACATATCATATTCGAATGAAACATTTTTACACTTATCAATCTTCTTAACAATCAAGAAACAAATCTGAATATCAAAACAATATCTCATACGATCTCTTTGTGGAATAACTGCTCTGAAGAAATTGAATTTATGCATCAAAAAGGACTGGAAATGGATGTGCATATGTGTTATCTAAGTCAGCTTTACAAAAAACTATTTATAGTTCATATATCATTTATGTCCATCCTATTTTTTGTCCATCATTTCTTAAACATCTTGAAATAAGTAATGCTAATTAATAGTAAACTTTTTGCTCACAAAATAAAAATCAAATTTGTCTAATTATCGCTTAATTTGTCTAACTGATATATGTATTTCTCAATTCTATAAAAAATAATGTATAATATTGTATTACATTATTTAAAAAATATAAAATATGACTACATAACATAAATATATTTTTTAAATTTTCTTTGTGGAAATCATTATGTTGTTTGATTGTTGTACTTGATTCACATATTTGCATAGATATTTGTGATAGATGAATAACTATATTTTTATTATCAGTAAATAATATATATTGATTATATAATATAAGAAAAATAAAATTATTTACTTTTTAAACAAATTTGTCTCATGTTGGAGACTCGGTTATAGACATATCATATACGAATGAGACATTTTTACAGTTGTCAATCTTCTTAACATTGAAAAAACAAATCTACATATCAAAACAATATCTCATACGATCTATTTGTGGAATAACTAATCTGAATAAATTAAATTTAGGCATCAAAAAGGACTGAAAGTGGATGTGCAGATATGTTATCTAAGTCTGCTTCACAAAGTACTATTCATAGTTCATATATCATTAATGTCCATCCTATTTTTTTGTCCACCATTTCTTAAACATCTTGAAATAACTGATGCTAATTAATAATAAACTTTTTGCTGGAAAAAAATCAAATTTATCTAATTATCGCTTAAATATTTTATTAATATGGTCTAAGAAGCTTTTAAGTGATATCATAGTTTAATTTATTAGATTTTTTTGTTAATTTTTAGAGGTTTTTGTATTTAAGATTTTTTTCCATATTAAGCTTCTATTTCTTTCACAGAATTGATATATATATATATATATATATCATAAAAATTACCATCAAATCAGTTTTACTTATTTATTATTTTGTTTTAACGAAAATACACTTTTTAAATAATTTTATTTAAAATAAAATTATATATTAATTTACTGTATTTTAACAATTTCATTGATTTAATTAATTTGCTTTGGTGGATAACTTAAAAAGTTTCATATGAATCGGGGATCATGTATTGGGGTTGGTTTCGGGGAGTGTTACAAAAAAAAAGAAAAAAGAAAAAAAAGGCAGACATAGAATGTTAGGGGGTGTTAGTGGGATATGGATTTGTAGTGATTGTTAAAATTCTCAAATTCTATTGTTATTGGTTGGTGGATTCTAAGATTCTTACTAAAATCTAGTGTTATTGGTTTGATGATTGTTTAATGACTTACAAAATCTCTTGTTATTCAAAAAGTTTGGTTTTTAATGATTCTAAGTTTTCATCAAATCTAGAGTTATTGGGAATTGAATTCTAGATAATTTTACTCATAAAACAAAACTTCAAAAATCTTGCATATTTCCTCTAGATTCTTAAAATCCTTGAATTAGAACATTTTCATAAACTCTTAAAATATGAAATACTCTTTATAACTCTTTACAAATTTAACAAATCTCTTGACTTTTAGAATCAACCAACTCTATAAAAATTCCACTCCCACTAACCCCCCCTTATGTTGTTATATTATATTTATTTTGTGTATATAGAATCTATATATAATGCTAGTGTAATAAAGAAAGAACATTATTTTTTTGTAACTTCAAAAAAATACATTATTACAATTTAAAATGAATCAAAATTGAATAAAATGGTAATTAAATATTTGTAAATCTAATTGTTTAGTTGGATTCTCATGAAAAAAAGTCGATTGGTTAAACAAATGTTTCAAAATTTGTTGTGGTATTGTTTTGTCTATAAATTATAAAATTTATTGAATTAATATATTTAATTATTGCATCCTTAAATAATATTTTATTAAGACATTAGAAAAATATGTTTTGAGTTGTTTTGTCAAATTGTACAAAAATCTATGCTTTTTCATATTTGTAACTTCAAAAAGATACATTATGATAATTTGAAATTAATCAAAATTGAATAAAATGGTAATTAAATATTTATAAATCTAATTATTTTTTTTATCTTGTTTAGTTGGATTCTCATGAAAAAAAAATCGATAGGTTAAACAAATGTTTCAAAATTTGTTGTGTTATTGTTTTGTCTATAAATTACAAAATTTATTGAATTAATATATTTAATTATTGCACCCTTAAATAATATTTTATTAAGACATTAGAGAAGTATGTTATGAGTTGTTTTGTCAAAATTTTACAAAAATCTATGCTTTTTCATATTTGTCACGAAAATTTATATGTTAAACTTACTTTTACAAAATTCTTAACTTTGTCACGAAAACAAAAATCTATGCTTTTTCATATTTGTCAACGTTCTCACACTTTCTAAGAATATATTAGCTTAGTCACTTACTTATTTTTTTTTACAAAACAAACTATCGGAGTCTTGAAAGTTGAATTCATATTATTGTAAATGTACATAAGAGTTTGTGATTATATACTTAGTGGTTCTTGTATATGTATCCAAGAAAGTTTCAATGGCTTAGTGGTAACTGTCCTATATATATATCATACTAACCCGGGTTCGATTCTCACCTTTGCATTGTTTTTTTATTTTTTACGAAAAATAAATGAGATGACATGGCAATTTCGGGTTCTCTGATTGGTTGATTTTTCTATCCTATGTGGACACCTTCTCCATAGCTTATATCCCCCTTTTAGTATAGTATAGATGCTCTAAGTACTATTTTATTTCACTTTATAGTTTAATATTTTTGTAATTGCGAAACTACCGAAATTTATGGTAAACAAACTAACAAGTACTTAATCTTTTCATTAATAGTTCAATTATATATCTGAAATATTCTTAAGATTGATGCAGCAGTACTTAATCTTTTCATTTTCTATGACGTTGGTTTGTATAAAATCTCATTCAAATGCCAAATCACATGTATAAAATATTTGGTATTTCTTACTATGTTTATTTTACGTAGATAATCAGAAGTGGTAAGAAAAATGATTAAAAATAGTCACAATAACATCAAAATCGTTGTATCGATTACATTTTTTTAGAATGAGTTTACATGAATCAAATCGTTTGCTACGTAGTTTAGTTTAATTTGTGTATTTTACTGTGTATTAAAATTAATAATCAATATTTCGTAGAAAATTATTGTAAAGCATTTATTTGTTGTATCTGGTAGCAATGTAATCTATTAAACTTATTTTCACCATTTTAAATATTTGGCATTCTTAAAATTGTTCTAAATTAGATGAAGTTTAATGTAAAATTTATTAAATTTTTACGTTGTTTGATTTGAGGTTATGTGAATATATAATGATGTTTTGTATAGAAAATATAAAAAAATAAATGTTCTCTTATTTTATTGCATAATTCTAAAACGTCACATAATTTAAAAAAATACCGAGGGAGTACTACTTTTTAATAATTGCGATTAGTGATGAACAAAACAAATGGAAAATAATTAAAGAAGGAGTTTGATAAGTTAATTTAACCGTTAATCAAAGACCGCCGCTATATAAAGAGAGACAACAGAGATAGAGAGAGAGAGCAAGAAGAAGAAGAAGAAGAAGAAGATGGGGCTACAAGGTCAGCTCAGTGACGTCTCTTCCGACTCGATCCCTCTGATGCTCCTCTCTCTCCTCGCCGTCTTCCTCGGTCGTCTCCGCTCCTTCCTCCACCGTCCCTGCGATCCCGATTCCAATCTCTCCGTCGACGACTCCTCCTCCTCCATCATAGCCTCGGGACTCGCCAACATCATCGTCCTCGCCGATCAGCTGAGCCTGAACCGTCTCTTCTCGTACCGGTGCGGAGGCGAAGACGGTGGTTCCGATTGCGTTGTGTGTCTGTCGAAGCTGCGGGAGGGAGAAGAGGTGAGGAAGCTGGAGTGTCGACACGTGTTCCACAAGCGGTGCTTGGAGGGATGGCTTCACTGTCTCAATTTCACATGTCCGCTTTGTAGATCTGCTTTGGTCGCCGATGGTTGCGTCTCCAAAACGCAGCGGCGCGTTGGAAGGGATTTGATCTCGTGCCTCTCTCCCCACTGATGCACGCGTGCGCTCGAGATCAACGGCGGTGATTCACCCATCTCCAATTGTCATTATATGAAAAAAAAGTCGGAGAGATTACAGTGGCTGACTGGTCTATTAGACCACGCGCGCCCTTATTTTCTCGATTTTCTTTTTTCTTTTTTTTTGGTTTTTTTTTTTTGAGGTTTTGTCGCATGGATTTGTAACACCTGAACATAGACCACATAATGTATATAGAAGCCTGTTTGATGTACTTTAAAAGTGTTCAATGATCGATATGCAAAAAACTTAAAGGAGCCGGAATCAGAATTATATGTTAACCAGACCAGCACTTGAATTTAATGTAGACCTTCCAAGTCTTATTAATCATTCAGTTAGTTTATTTAAAGAATCATTCAGTTAAGCATTGTTAAGAAACGACATCATCCAACTGAGTAAGATTTAAGTAGAGGCATTATAACAAAGTAACAAACAAGCAATATCTTAAAAGAGTTGCAATCTTGGACATGCAAACAACTTTTGAGTGGAGTCATGGACTCATGGAAGAAGCAAAGGTCACATTATAACAAAATTAAACTCTTACGTTATATAGCATGAACAGAGTTATTTGATCCAACAAAACCCCAAATCGTTACCCTAGCGCGAGTAGTCCTAAATAGGAGAATGAACGTAAGTTAATAAAATTGCAGGAATAAAATGAATGGTTGTTTCATTTCATATTTAACAAAAAAAAATAACTTTGTTTTTTTTATTTTTTTACAAAAAATAAATGGTAAAAAATGTAAAAAAATAATTATTTTTTGTGAATGATGATTTTTTTTAGAAATGTCAGAGAATGCATTATTACTCGTCGTTCATTGCTCACCGTTCATACCTTTAGTGTTTTTAGTTGAGTTGACAACTAAATACATATTAATTTCTTAAGATTCAACACATTATATTATCCATTTGATACTAAGCTGCTGCTCTTTTAAAAATTTAACCTAAGTTTTGTTATATATGATATGGTCACTACAAGGACACTCTTCATTTCATAACAAAACATAACAGCAATATAACATAAGAATTTCGTAGATTGAACGCACACACGAAACACTATAAGAGTAAGAGAGATATAATAAGAATGATTTTCTTCGGGTTACGGAAAAAAATTCGGACCAGTAACCTTCGATTCCCCAGCAACAAGCAAGCAATGCAATAATCTCGCTCTCCTTAGACTTTCTTTTCTTATGAAAGAGCGTAGACTATTGCAAAGCCCATCTTTCCTCTAAACCATCCACAAATGTTATTGTTTCATATATAAAACACCTCCCATAACTTTGCTTCGACCGTCGTCTTCTTGGTTTGACAGCATAGTTGACCTCTAAAAGAAATGACTGGTAATATTATATAAAAGCAACAACTTAAAGAAGAAGAAGATTGATATAATAGGAAATGTGCAAAAGGATGGAATGATGAGGGGGTCTTATATAAAGCGTCAAGGAGGTTATGTCCCTCCTTTTTTCCATATATAAAAATGTATCATGATTGTTTATGATTTGGAGATTAGAGTGAAGTTGAGGGGTAACAGTAAATTTTAAAAACTTTGGGGGATGTGAACAACTCTAAATAACGTTGATCTCCGAGCCAATTGGGTATGTTTTCCCTAAAACCCTTTTTACAATTTTAAGAAGAAGCATGGTTGTTCGAAATTAGTATAGATAACAAGAGTAGGTTAATAAGTGAAATACTCATCAGGAAGCGATGCATAGAAAGGCACGTAGATAGAGAGATAGTGGAATAGTCTTTGGCCTTGAGTGTTGTGCACCTTCCTTCTTTTCCTCAGTCCTCACTCTGCACCATATGCTCTCTTATCTTTTTGTTTATACTACATACGTTTCTTCTTCATGCTATTTTCTTTTTGTTATATAGAAACCACTCAAACCAGTATATATGCATGTAAAAACAACAATGCGGAGAACAATGAATATGAATTTGGATGTTAGGTTATAAGCAGACAAATAAATGGGCCTTCTCATTTGGCAATCGCGTCGCCGTACGTTCTCTTTAATAATGTGCACACATGTGTGTGTTTTTGTGTGCTATTTGAGAACTGAGATACTCATTCATCGTCCAATGCACATTATCACCGTCCAAATCCCAACCCATCTTAGTTCCACCGATTGCAGAGCTGACCATTAAGTAGATTCACCAGTTCATCTCAAAGTATATATTAAATTAAAACTCATGGTCTTGTAGCCTCTCTGAGTATAATCAAATTAACATTTTTGAAAAGCAATAAAAAGATACAAGAAACAAAAACAGAAGACAAGACGTGCACATGGTGTTAGTCCAGAGGTGGGACTCAAATTTCATCGTGTCGCAAACTTTTCTTTTCAGTTTTTGTCAAACATCTGGACTCTTTAGTGACTTAATATAGACAAAAAGTTAACACCTTTATATCTGTTTACGTTGACACTCCCCTCTTACGTAATATTCCCATTTTACACCGTAAGTGGGATCACTCTCACGTCCTCCTTCAATCTTGGCCGTTCACAGATCGCATTACTCAGATTAGACTGTATTACATAATCATCACGCCACCTTCTGCGTCATTTATGTGTCTTACCTTTTTTCTACATTTCCTTTGTCCTCTGTTAACTTCTTTGCTTTAGATGATCCAAATAATGATAAATGTAATATTTGAGCATATACAACACAAACCACTTCCTTTTCCAATGAGTAACAGGCCCGGGTCTGTGACAGAAGTCAAATGGCTTGCTTTAAGCCATAATCATTCATACATTAAAACATTACACTTTTAGATTTCAAAATGATAATGATAATCAGGCATAAATGATCTATCCTCTCATATGATAGTGATCTCCATCAAAAAACGAAAGTATATTTGTAAGATGAAAAAGACAACAGTTTCTCAGTAATGATTTATACGCTTTGGATTGTTACCAAATGTCCTTCAATAAATTATACAAGAATGGTGAAATTACAACTCTCCAACAAACTCATCGCTGATCAGTTTCTAGTCCATATGCAGCTCAATTTAAACAAATAACTAATACACAATAATCCAAATCAGTATACATTAATTATACAATTTCTGTAGAGGTATAACAAAGTTGTATAGATTTTGTAATTTTGCATAATTCAACAAAGGTAAAAGTAAAAGGGGGTGAAAAAGAATGACTTTTGAGAGGAATCCAAGACGTAGACTGCAATTCTCATTGGACAAAGTCATCAAAAGCCTAAACAAACAGGCTCATATTATACTATTTCTCGTTAATATATATGGCCATAAACTATAGAGAGGAAAAACAATCATTGGATACTCAAAAGGTGTAACTGGTAAATATATATGGAATTTGTGGAATTTAAAATAAATGGAATGGTAAGAATGGAATACAGCAAAAAATGGAATGGAATTCATTCCATTCTTTCATGATCAAATTTGTTATGGAATGATTTTCTTTGTATTTTCTCTATTTATTTTTGGAATTGATGGAATGAGTATTCAATTTCATTCATGTCAAATGGTAAATTTTTTTATGGAATTAATGGAATAGGTCATTCCACGTCATTTCATTCTAAATATTTACAATCCAGTTGCAGCCAAGCCAAAGAGAGAAAAGGGTATGAATTATGAAATAAGAAAATAATGATATCCTAAAATCAAGGAAAAGGCCAAACGGCCTGGGGTCATTTTGTAAGGGGCGCATGAGCCTCTCGAACCCCACAAATATCCTTTGGCATGACCCTTGGACAAGAAGAAAATATAACATGCAATGTAGGCGCCAAATGCCATTGAACAAGAGAAAAGGAAAAAAAAAAAACTATTTTATCACTTTTATAAATCTTATATGGATAATGTGATTGACGGAATAGGTAACTTAGCTGTTTATAATAGTCCTGGACTCACAATTCAGCTTGTAATCTTTTAACTTCTCGCTTTGCTCATAGGATTTAAAACTGTAAGAATGTCAACAAGAAGCTGGCTATAGAGCATTTGACTGTTTACTACCAGGTCAGAGTTTCAAGCTCTCCTTTTAGCGTTTCTATATCCCTCCATGTGAGCCTATCTACTCTAGTGGTGTGAGTCTATATTTTCTTTTAACTGCGAACTATATGGACTTTTAGATAGAGGCCAACCCAATAAAATCAACAGAAACACACACCAAAAACTGATAACGACTACACGACAGAGTTGAAATTAACGGCTCTCTAGCATTCTTGTGGTGTCCCGCGTGTGTTGCTTCTAGATATCTCCATGGAAGTCCCTTGTTGATGAACGTACACATTCTCCAGCTCAGCTTGCCTCACGCTTAGATTATTCATTCCTGCTGAATTTTGGACAACGTTTCTAGAGTCTGCCAGCATTTGGAAGTACGCATGAGGGCCCCAACCTGCAAGCAATAAATAGAGAGATCATTGTTCGTTAATAAGAAAATCAAAGTGACTTTATCCGAAGAAAAGAAGGTCCTCAGTTACACACCGTCTGGATCATATGGAGGGGGAAAGAATTGTAGATAACAAAACGAGGCCACTGTTAATCCTGGACATTGCAAGAAAGATGTGTCCCCCATCAGTTTATTTCCCCCCCCCCCCCCCACGTAGTGTTTGTCCCCATGAGTATAAAAAATAGACAAACCTATGATAGCTCCACCAAACACATCTTGCCAGTGATGCCAATAGTCATCAACTCGGGATACACCAACCAACGCTGCAACTAGTAGAGGTAGAAAAACAATGCAAAGCTTTGCCACATGCCCTCTCTGGTCAAACACCCTGATCTTCCCTGACAAGTATAACGCTAGAAAGCCTAGCCCAGCAAACGACCCTGCATGTTACATGAGTAAGTATAGTCTTAGGATCTGCAACGTGGCCATGGCCAGATCTGGGCCTAGTCTAATAAAAAAACAGCTTTCGTTACCGAAAATTTAAAAGGTTTTTTATATGTCTGACCCCCAAATTATGAGAATTTTTTTTTTTATAATCCCAAAATTCTCAGATCCGGCCTGAACCTGGTATGACACAAAGATAACAACTTACATGACGTGTGGCCGCTGGGGAAGCTCTTGTGTCCTTCTTTGACTACGTTTTTATCTCCAGTACACAGAACATCCCTTGTGACATTGTGAAAGAACTACAAATTTATAAAAAATCACAACAAATTCAATCAGCTAGATAGAGATGATCCACGGTGTTAATAAGAGCAATGATGAGATGCTTACCCCTCTACCATCAGGGAAACAACGCCAAAAGAAGTCAGGACGAGGCCTACCTACAGCATCCTTTATAGCATCGGTTATAACACCGGTTATTAGTACAGAGAACAACAAACCTGTGAAGGCCCAAGAACACACTTTAAAAATAAAGAGCTGCAAAGAATCTGAAACATCAAAAAAAGCACTGAAGAGGTACCTAATATTGCATGATGCAGGTCATAAACATCTCTTCTGATGAAGTAATAAACAGAAATGACAACAAATGGGAGCACAACTGCTATCAACTGTTCACATACAAAGAACAGAGGATTTAGATATATATATATATATATATATATTATTTTTTCAGAGAATTCACAAATAACTTATTACCGGGACAGCCCAGAAAGGAACTGTGTTGTCTTGAAGAGGGTATCTGAGATCAGTGAGCATATCCTCTCCAACAAAACGGTGAAAGGGTTCGATGACATTCAAAACAACTTCAATGACGATAAGCAGCAGAAGGATAAGCCAGTCATGCATGTGGAACCTCGCCACGGTGACTCCATGGGATCTTATCGTATGAGCACCTAACTGAATTTCGGGCATGCTTATCTATAAACGCACAGGAGAAGCATCGGTCCATAAAGATAGTTTCAGAACTAGGGTTTCGCAGAAAGTTACTAAATTAGGAAAGTCTATGGTAGAAATGGAAACTTTGCTCGAACTTAAACGAGATTACAAGTTTCAACAGCTCCTCTTAAGTAAAACAAGTAACCAACAAACAGGACACAAAACACCAGGGGGTAGCTCAATTCCACTATAACTTGCGTCTCAAGAACAGATTGATGATAAGAGAGAAGACGATGAGTGTACCTTTTGGCGTTAGAGATGATGATGATAGGCGCAGGGGAAAACGTCTCTACTACTCGCTGTTGGTTGCGTGAATAGGAATGGAGGAACCGGGAAAGGGAGAATCTCTGGAGTAGTTTCTCGGGGAAACTCAAAGGAAAGGGAAAGATGAAGGGTTTGGTCCATAAAGAATAAAGCTATCACTGCTTTAGCTTTATTTATGCCTTTGTTTTTTTTTTCAGAAATAATAGAGAGACTACTCATGTCTTGTTGTGAATTTTTAAAATTTGAACTGGATCCACTCATGCTGAGTTTTTTAAAATAAATAATGGAAATAAACAAAATAGAAAGTAATAAGAAGAAAATAAAGTTTTCTTTACTTGTAAGATTTTTTTTTTTTGTGTCTTTTTTTTTTAAGTTTCAATCTCACATATATTTCTTAAATGATTAAATCTAATATTATTATTTTTGTAAGTGATTAACAAACTGAGTAAACAATTGTACAAATAAAAATATGATGGCAATATCAGATTTTTCATGTATATTTATGATTAAAATTAATGAGGATTAAATTTTAATTAATTTACTAGATAAATTATATATTTTTTCTTATAAAAATAATATTTATATTCTAGAATAATTTAATCATATAAATAAATTAGTAAAATACATGATTAGTTTCATTTAACTAATCATTTATATTTTGGTTCTTCAAATAATACTCTTTTGTGTAACTTCATCAAAAATGAGTTAAAATCAAAATACACCGGTGATACTTTTAGACTTCAATATATGATTATTTTGAAGGAAAAAAATTATGGAGAATTCTTTGTTCTTCATATTTTATACCAGTTATGTTGAATTTTTGGTTAAATTATTGACAGTTAGATTTCATCTTTTCTTCTAAATTTCTCATGGGTTAATGAATTTATAAAGAAAAAAAATCATTTTCAATTTTAATAAGAAATAAAATAAATTATTCCTAGTTTTTATTTTTTTTAGTTCCTCAAATATGAAATTTTATCCGTTGTTTTGTTCATTTTCTCCTTTCATCATAGAGCCAAACTTTCTTTGTTCACCAAAGCCGCGTTCACCAAAGGCCCATGGTAACACACAATCAAATTTTGAAATTGGGTTTGCCATTTAGCGGGCCCAAAGTATTTTGTGGTAAAGAGAAGAAAGTTAACATCTTCCATCAATCACCACCGGTCGTCACTCCACGTGTACCGGACATGAGAAACATCTGCCTTAAAAGTTCCGGTCTGCACCGAGAGCCAGCCACCATTCTCCAAATCTCCACTCGATGGCGACGATTCCTCCCCAACTCCCCTTGGCGACCCGCTCTGCTCTTCGCCGGGCGTCTTCCTCCGTCCATTTCTTCACCTCCACTTCTTCGTTCCGTCACCGCGCAACGAAGCTGTTTCGACCGAAAGCCTTCTCTTCCTCAGTCAAGCTCCCCACGAAACCGCCGCTCTGCACCGCCGACGAGCTTCATTACGTCTCCGTTCCCAACAGCGACTGGCGCCTCGCTCTCTGGCGCTACTTCCCTCCTCCTCAGGTTACCCTCTCTTCACCAACAACCCTTTCTCTCTGTATCCTCTGTTTTTCTTTCTTCTTTCTGATAAAGTCTTCTCCTTTACAGACGCCCACGAGGAATCATCCCTTATTGCTCTTGTCTGGAGTAGGAACTAATGCCATCGGATACGATCTATCTCCCGGTGTAAATGTTTTTGATTCAACTCTGTTTTGATTTGACTCTGTTTAAAGTTTCTACCTTTACGTGATTTGACTCTGTTTTTCATCAAGTTACTACCTTTACGTGATTTACCAACACAGTTTGATGTAAATTGCAGTGCTCTTTCGCAAGACACATGTCTGGTCAAGGATTCGAGACGTGGATTCTCGAGGTTCGTGGAGCAGGGCTGAGTACGAGAGTATCCGACCTCAAGGACGTTGAGGACTCCGCTCACGAGTTGTCTCATCAGATACAATCCACTGCTAAAGCTGCAGCTAAAGAAGCTCAGGTCACTGAGATTGCTGACACTGCACCACCAGCTTCGGATGTTTCCGTTGTTGGTGAAGAAGCCTCCTCAGCCTCAGCTTGGGACGAGTCCAAGATCGTGGCGAGGCTAACCGCAACGTTCATGCGTTTATCAGAAAGACTCTCCGGTTTTCTCAGCGAAGGTCAGTCATTGTTCATGTCCGCTAAGCTCTTTGACAAGATCGCTATGCTTTTGGAAGACTCGCGGATGTACGAGCGGTTTAACGAGATAAGATCAAAGCTCTTGAGTTTGATCGAGTCGAGGCAGAACTCAGGACTCGGTAACCAGATCAGGGAGTTGACTCAGCGGCTTGTGGATCTTCTTGACGATGGTCAGAAGTCTGTCTCTCCTCAGTTGATTGATCTGCAAGAGAGGCTCACTTCGACTATTGAGGATTTTCAGAAGCAGCTTGATTTGATTGTTAAGTATGATTGGGATTTTGATAATTACCTTGAAGAGGATGTCCCTGCTGCGGTGAGGAAGACATTGATCTTACTATGTTTTCACTTTTCACATAACAATGTACTGAACTGGTGTTTTTGTTTTTGGTTTTGACGTAGATTGAGTATGTAAGAGCGCAATGTAAGCCTAAAGACGGTAAGCTGTTTGCTATTGGGCACTCCATGGGTGGTATCTTACTCTATGCAATGCTGTCACGTTGTGGTAAGTTTATATTCATCTTTATAACGGTCATAGGTTTAGGCCGTTACTCATTTTATTTTATTCCATTTTCCTTAGCTTTTGAGGGACGAGAGCCTTGTCTGGCAGCTGTGGCAACTTTGGCTTCATCGTTAGATTACACAACTTCAGATTCTGCTCTCAAATTACTCATACCTCTTGTACGTAAATTTTGCTTTTATCACTCTCCGTTGGATTCTTCTGTGGTAATACTTACTAGAAACTTTCTTGTGTAGGCTGATCCAGCACAAGCTCTGAGTGTTCCAGTTGTGCCTTTAGGGGCTCTGTTGGCTGCAGCTTATCCTCTTTCGTCACGGCCTCCATACGTGTTATCTTGGCTTAACGATTTGATATCAGCGACGGATATGATGCACCCTGAGCAGTTAGAGAAGCTTGTTTTGAATAACTTCTGTAAGTACTGATGTTTGATCTCGTTGAAGTATGTACAGATACTCTTTATCTCTATGGTGATATTGAGGGTTTCTTTATTTTGCAACCTTGTAGGTACCATACCTGCAAAGCTTCTTATTCAGCTGACAACAGCTTTTCGAGAAGGAGGTTTACGAGATCGTAGTGGTGAATTTTACTACAAGGATCATCTTTCTAGTACCACTGTCCCTGTCTTAGCTCTTGCGGGTGATAGGGACTTGATCTGTCCTCCTATAGCTGTAGAAGGTATATTGGCTTTTGATGTTTGCTTTTAACTTGTACATAAATGAACAGCTACACAATACATAGTTGATTAATATTGCAGAAACATGCAGTATGTTTACTCACTAGTGTAAATTTGTAATTGCTTGTGAATATGGCAGACACAGTTAAGCTGTTTCCTGAGAACCTGGTCACGTATAAGTTACTCGGAGAACCAGACGGACCGCATTATGCACACTATGATTTGGTTGGAGGACGACTGGTATGTTGCATGTTGGAACTTTGTTCAATGCCTTACATGATATGTGCGTGCTTGTTTTCTATCTCAAGTCAGTTTCTCTGATAATCTCTCACTGCAGGCAGTGGAGCAAGTCTATCCTTGCATAACTGAGTTTCTTAGCCACCATGATTCTGCATAAAGTGAAACTTCTCTTCCTGGCATGATATATGCATGAAGACGCTGTATCAGAAGTGCCTGTTAATAAGGATGTCATTTTCGTTGAATACATGTACATTTAGTGTTACGGCAAAACTGTACATTAGCTTAGGAGGCTTTTTTCCAAGTCATACACTTGTAAATTAAAAAAACATCTAATAAGATGCTTGAAGCTCCTGTCTACTTAATGATTTCCTTTTTGTTTTGTTATGGCGACAAGCTGTTTATTCGAAAAGTTATGTTTATTAGAAGAATGGGTGTTCCCTTCCCTTGTACATGAGAAGAACTGTATGTAGACATGGACTTACATGTATATTATGAATCTATCTTGGATCTACAGACAACACATCACTATCCTACTTTGCAGTAAGGCGTGGGATGCATGATGTAATGATAAAACTGAATCAGTCTCTTCAAAGATATTGTCTTTCTTCCATCATGTAAGACCATACTGAGTTCTCTTTTTCCATCGGCACTTCAGTTCATTGAATTCTCTATCTTGCAGTCATTGTGCAAAAATAAAAATAATGGTTCATGTAGATCAAAGTATAAAGTGTTATGGTTTATATTTTCTCTTGCGATTCCTTGGATCCTACAACTCTCATAAGAAAGTATCAATGGTAAAGTCGGTCGTCAATACTGTTAATAGTTTTAACTGTCATATGTTTTGAGCAAACATGCAAAACACAACAGGGAAGTAAACACAAACATGACTGGTTCAATTTAAGAACTCAAAACTGAAGTGCATGTCGGTTCTGAGCTGTATATTGACATTTTAACGCTGTATCCAACATGCGATGGGCGTTTTTAACTACGACAACAGTGGAGATCCTTCCATTTATATTTTCCATTAATACGGATTTGTTTGACGTTTATCTTCCACGTAAGAGTGACTCAAGGCCAATTGACAAATTGGAGTTTGATTAGGATGATTTTAGTTAGAACGTGATATTCATGATTTTAGTTTCAACACTTTCCAAATTCGGAAGACATGCATGCATGTATACATACCCATCCATATATATATAAAAAAATAGTAAAGGCAGATAAGCTATACCTGCCTAATTTGTTACAAGTCACTGAGTCATAATTCATATCTAAAACCCTTATCAGATCCATGTTTATTTGTCATTAAGATATATAAATGGAACGTTTTTTAATCAACCAACCTAACAAAAAAAGGAAGAATAATCTTGGTATATCCAGCAAAGTCCTAGCCATCATCTAATCGTAAACGGTTTGACCAAGAAAACATACAGATAAAGATGACGATGTGACAGAAGGGACGTCAGCTTATGCGTATATGCATTGCATGTACGCTGCGACTCGACGCCACCTTTCCTATCTATAAATAACAGAGACAACTAAGACTTGTAAAAACATATAAATAAAGACATAAACAGACAAAAGCTTATTAAAACATAAACAGTTCAAGGATGGTGGTTGTCGGAAATGATCTCTCGTCCAAGACTCTCCCCAGAGTTCTCATCGTCTCTCGTCGAACTCTACGCAAGAACAAGTACGTGGACTTCGTGGGAGAGTACCATCTCGACCTCATCGTCTCGCACGGCGCCGTCCCTGTGATCGTCCCACGTGTAAGCGGGATCCACTCTATGCTCCGGAGCTTCGAGCCTATCCACGGCGTCCTCCTCTGCGAGGGAGAAGACGTAGACCCTTCTCTCTACGCAGACAAAGAGCTGCCAGGACTCTCTCAGGAGGACATGGACGAGATCAGGAGCTTGCACGCAAGCGACACGACCATCGACAAAGAGAAAGACAGCATCGAGCTTACTCTAGCTAAGCTCTGTCTCGAAAGAAACATTCCGTTCTTAGGCATCTGTCGTGGCTCTCAGATCCTCAACGTAGCAGCGGGAGGAACTCTGTACCAAGACATTGATAAAGAAGTTGGAACTACGACGAAGCATATAGACTATGACAACTACGATGAGCATAGACACGAGGCTAGGCTCGTGGAGGAGACGCCGTTGCGCAAATGGTTCGACGAGGTGGATCAGATCATGGTGAATTCGTATCATCATCAAGGCGTGAAGAGACTCGCGGAACGTTTTGTTCCCATGGCATACGCTCCTGATGGTTTGATAGAAGGGTTTTACGATCAGGATCGGTATGATCCGGAGGAAGGTCGGTTTCTGATGGGTCTGCAGTTTCATCCCGAGAGGATGAGACGACTCTCGGATGATGAGTTTGATTATGAAGGATGTGTTTCCGTTTACAAGGAGTTTGTGAAAGCTGTGACAGCGTTTCATAAGAAGCAACTTGATGCAGCAGAGATTGTGATGGAGGTGAAGAAGAAGACGCTAGTCAAAAGTGAGCTTTTAGAGGCGAACACTTCGGTTCTAAGCAAGCAACAAGAGAACAGGCTGAAGCAGATGGGAGCCACGGTGAGGAACTCGTGTGTGTACATGAAGAGGATGAAGAGGAAAGAGGAGCAAGAGAGAGCGATGGATAAGTTGTCCGCAGAGCGTTTGTCTGATCTGCTTTCGTTCCACCGTATGATGGCTCGTCTTTGCTCTGATGCCATCAAGAGGAAGCTGCTGGAACCAGCAGATAGTGACTATTGAGACTGCCTTTTTCATCAACTATTAGCTTTTATTGTAATAAACATGTTACATATAAATGAAAATTAGTTTTTCTGTTTACATTACAACTTGAGAGTTTCCTTTTAAGTAACATCATACATCATTTTTCATCATCATCATCGTATCATCACCGGCAGAAGAAGATGAAGTCAGGATGGTTGACATGACGCAACCTCAGCCAATTGTCTGCGGCTTTGAAAAGGGAGTTCACAAGCTGGTGACCAGAGCCTTTGGTACTCGTCCATACAGAACCTCTCAACTTGTATGTGGCGAGGCCAAAGACAGGAAGCATTGTCTTCTCAACACTCTCCCTTGGCTGCACCTCACACATAGACTGTGTTGTAACTTCTGCACCTGCTAGAACCGAAGATAGATAGTCACCACCTCATAATAATTAACATAATTACCATGCCTAGACTAATAAAACGAATTGCTGATTGATTTACCTAAGAAATTGTATCAACTAGTAGTGTTTCTAATATATAAATGCTGAGTACCAAATGTTACCTTGAAAGGGTGCGTGAAGAGAATGATACGTCAAGAAGCAAGCATCCAGATCCTTGAGTGTTGGTCCTGTGGGTATTTTGTAAATTGGGTACCTACAAAGTATAGTAATTGATTATAAGAGACATGAGGGGGACAATGTTGATTAAAGCATGTGCACATGGGACAAAGAAGGATAATACCATGCCACGGAGAACCAGCTTGAAGGCAGTAAATCACAGCTTCTCAGCGTCTTCAGCTCAGGAAAGCTAGAGGCAAGGTCACACATCTGCAATGTTAACAACTGAATAAGACAGCTATCTTAAGAAATGCACATGAGACCTGGAGAAGTTGCTAGACGGTAGCTGAACGTTGTACAGTCACTTGATAGTATGCGTTGGAGCAATTACAATTGAGAAGAGTTGTTGAATATAATAGCATTTACATTCATACAATAAATATTTGATGTTACTTCGTCAATAAAAGCATCTTTCAGTACCTAACTTCCGTGTAGACGCATACATAAATTTATTTCAAACCATGAGAAATGTTAATAGTTTAGTCTAAAACACACTTAACCTGTTTTCTGAATCTATATGATCTTTAATAACTTGTACACAATATAAACTTGTACACAAATAACACATGCCTTGCTAACTTGATATACAGAGTTAAAATAGAGACAAACCTTGTCGGTAAAGGGTTCGCGGATGTAAGGAAGATCACGTTCAAGATACTCAAAGATCAAACGACCTTGAGAGGCTAAAGGCTCCCCATCATCACTAGACGAGTCTTCCATATGCTCCTTTCTTAAAGAGAGTCCTCTTTCTGACTCACTGCTGCTTCCTTCGCTGCTTGAATCCTTGAAATCACTGTCACTCTCCTCACTTAGCCGCCTGCAGTAGGACAAGACTTGAGTTATAGACTGAAGGCAGAGAGGTTCAAAAACACTTGATTTGGTACCTTGAGCTTAAGGGATGAGAATCAGCATAGAGTTGGATGGCAGAGAGAGAAGGAACGTAGTATTGAAAGACACGATCTTTATAATAACTGTTGTTGTTATTCAAAGAGAGAGGAACTCCAGTGCCGTAAGCACTCCACTCTGCAAAAGATTCCCATACATCACCAAGAACAAAGTAAGGAGGAGGCTGCTGCAACTCAACAACATCACTGCCTTTCCTTTCCTTTACCATCGTCTGCGTGTAAACAAAAAGTTATAGTCTTTAATATAAAAAGGTAATGACTTTTGAGTCTTTGAGACATGTTGAAACAAACCTTGGGAAGGTAGTGGGCAGGCACAGATGGTGTGACTGACTCCAAGAACCGTTCAACATTGCTTGAAGACGAAGCGGGAGAAGTGTTTATCGATCTGCCGTGAGAGACGTCGCTCTGAGCTCTCTGTAGCTTAGTCAAATGAAACCCAGCTCCCAGCATCTCTTTTTTTTTAGCTACACACGGCAAAGCAGATGATGAATGGATTAAAACGAAGATGACGACAACTGTTTTCTGATCTTGTTGATCGATTTAGACTCAGCAACACTTGTGTTTCCACTAGTCGTACTTGATTCAGCTTCTGTACCAAGTTAGTTGAGAAAAATCGAAGTGGAGTTCCTCTAAGAAGATGTAGATCAGTGTAAGAAATGAAAATGACAACGAGGAAGATGAGAGATTATAGAACTGAGAACTTATTAGAATGATTGAAGCTAAAGAGGGAGAGAGAAAGAAGATTTTGATTCATAAAAGGAGAGAGAGAAAAAGAGAATAAATAAAAAGAACATACTTTCAATGTTTGTTTTTTGCATAATTCGCCCCCTTGTATACTATGATTAGTTACTTCTTCACCTTTACTTCTCTGTTATCAATAATACACCCCAAACCACCGTAAATATGTGAAATCTTTTTGATAGAAAACAAAATTTTAGTCATTTTCTAACAGAAACAAAATTATTTGAACACGTCCCAAAATAAATTTACAATGTTGACAAGTGGAATTTATTGTGATTTTTGGAAAAAAAAATAGGAATTCGCATGATAAAAGAAAGTATATAACAAATGCAATACATGTTGCCACTTCTCATGATATCAGAAAATGAATTCATGCACGTGGACCCTGCTTTTACTACAGTTTTCATTATTATTTTCTTGTAATAAACCGTATTATTATTAGAGGTAGAGGATGTGCACATGATCGATACATTCTAGTGTCCTTTTCTGCCAAAAAACAATTGATAATGCAAGAGAAGTGGCGATGATATAAAGTTGAGTATGTTAATGTGTGAGGTGTGTTGTTGTGTGTCCTTATGACCAAGACAGATGGTGTTGACTTGTGGTTGGAGTCACTTTGTCGACTTTCTAAGATCAATTGCTGACTCAGCCGCTGCTCACTCACTTTCTTTTTGTCCTCTAGCTCAACGGCGCGTGGACAAAACAAAAACTCGCCTATCTCCGGTTCCTTTTATTTTCCCAATTAGTAATGGGCCGATAACAGTATAAACGAAGCCCAATACGAAAAGTTTGTCGGAGAACAACTATCGTCGCCGGTCAAAGCGTTGTCGTTTCAAAACAGAGACCTTCGTTTTTCTCTCAACGGAAGGAGGGAAGCTCCGTCGCTCTTAGATCTTCACTCTGAAACTTCAAAGACAAAAGGAAGATTAATTTAAAGCCTCCAGCTTTCGGATCAGCTTACCATTTGCTTATACTCAACTGGATTTGATGTCTCTGATACACCTGTTTTTGCTTGTGAGTTTGGTGAGCCTTGAAGCTGATGCTACGACGTCGTTTTCCTCCGGATCGCGCTCGATTCTCAGAGACATCGGTAGTAACGACATCTCCGATCATAAAGATAACGCCGTGGAGTTGAACGCGACCAACTTTGATTCAGTTTTCCAAGACACCTCCGCCAAGTTCGCCGTTTTGGAGTTCTTCGCTCACTGGTCAGTCTTCTCTCTAGATTCAATCTGGAAAAAAGCTTCGATCTTTCGTTTAGGAATGTTCCTAAGTCCTGAGATTTATCAAGAAAAAGTTTTTAACTTTACGTGTTTTAAAATTGAATGCGAAAGTCTTGTTTGTGCCGTTCCGACATTGACAATTGTTTTTGTCTGGTTACATTGATGATTCAAGGTGTCCTGCATGTAGAAACTACAAGGTAAACATTGCCATTCATTGTCCCCTCTTTGTCAGACGCTGTTTGTATTCAATGCTTTGAAACTGTGTGACTCTCTGCAGCCTCATTATGAGAAAGTCGCTAGGCTCTTCAATGGACCTGAGGCAGTACATCCTGGTACCGTTTTGATGACCAGGGTTGATTGTGCAGTAAAGGTACTTGCCCCTCCCATCTTCCTTGGTTTTTTAGGGACAACGTGTATCAAGAACTTTTATACTCTCCGTTTCTCTTTTTACTTCTAATTATTCTTTTTATAACTTTTCTGGCAGAACAGATGAATGTTAAGCTATGTGATAAATTCTCCATCAAACGTTATCCAATGCTCTTCTGGGGCCCTCCCAGTAAGTTCGTTGGCGGCAGCTGGGAACCTAAACAAGAGAAGAGTGAGATACTTGTGGTCGAGGAATGGCGTACTGCTGATCTTTTGTTGGGCTGGATTAACAAGCAGCTAGGCAGGTAATGCGTTCACTTAAATCTCATGTCTACCATTTAAATTGAAGTCATATTTATTGTGAACATATTCTGTTTTGTTTCTCATGTTAAATGTTGTGCAGCTCTTATGGCTTGGATGACCAGAAAGTTGGAAATGACCATCTCCTGCCGAATATATCCGACCATGAACAGGTTTCTCAGAATGTGTTCTGCCTCCACTTTGCTTATATTTGTAGCATTTGGTTTAATTGAAAAGAATAAGTAAACAGAGCTGTTTGTTTTATATAATCACAGATTTCTCAGGCCGTATTTGACATTGAGGAGGCAACTGAAGAAGCTTTTGATATCATTTTGTCACTCAAGGTAGAGCTACTCTTTTGATTTTTACTGTATGTATGCATGCATGTATAATCACTTTCAGCCTTGTTGATGAGTAGTGAATTGACACAGGCAATCAAGTCTTCTGAAACTGGCGCTTCGTTTATTAGGTTTCTTCAGCTTTTGGTTCCACATCATCCTTCAAAAAGGTAAAACATCATCTCCATTTCCGTTTCTCTTCTCACTCTTCTCCCTCAAGCCTAATTGAATGTTGAAAATGTATATAGGTGTCGTAAGGGAAGTGCTGAGATTCTCATGAACTTTGATGATTTGTGCCCAGCAGGCGAATGCTCTTATGATTCTGGAGTGAACAATACTCTACGAAATTTCCATATATGTGGAAATGATCTTCCTCGTGGCTATTACGTGAGTGCTCCTAACAACTTTCTTTACTGCTTTAAACATAGAGAAGTCTGATTCTTAATCTTATTGCCAGATGTTTTGCCGTGGCAGCAAGAATGAAACTAGGGGATTCAGGTAGTGTTCTTATCACATGATTCAGTATGTTGATAGGATCTTTAGACTCCATCAGAGTATTTAAACTCTTTTAAAATGGTTTGGCTGCAGCTGCGGATTATGGATTTTGATGCATTCACTTTCTGTGAGGATAGAGGATGGAGAAAGCCAGTTTGCATTCACAACCCTTTGTGATTTCATCAACAACTTCTTCATGTGTGATGAATGCCGCCGCCATTTTCACGACATGTGCTTAAGGTAAAAAGAGAAAGATCCATCCCCAAGGTGGATATTATCACATCCTTTCTCTCATCTAACAGCTTTTATGTGTTGTTTTTACTGACCAGCGTGAAAACTCCGTTTAAAAAGGCGCGTGACGTCGTCTTGTGGCTGTGGAGCACACACAACAAGGTCAACGAGAGGCTCAAAAAGGACGAAGATTCTCTCGGAACGGGAGACCCTAAATTCCCTAAGATGATATGGCCACCAAAGCAGCTTTGCTCGTCTTGTTATCTTACGAGCACTGGGGAGAACATTGACTGGGATCACGATGAAGTCTACAAGTTCTTGAAGAGGTACTACGGAGAGAAACTGGTGTCATCTTACAAGAAAAAGAGTGCTGGTGGTGTGAGTAAGGAGGAGGTGGTTGTTGCAGCTGCTGAAGAAATGTCAGTGCCTAGAAACGCACTAGTTGTCCCGGTGGGAGCTGCATTGGCTATAGCACTTGCGAGCTGCGCATTTGGGGCGCTTGCTTGCTACTGGAGGACACAGCAGAAGAACCGGAAGCATCACCACAATCCGCATTATCTGAGGAGATATAGTAGTAACTATTTGGTGATGAACACGTTCAGTAACATTGAAAGCGAGAGGGAAAAGGAGAGATGAAGTTATTTAAAGAAGAAGAAGCTCACGTTTTTTTTTTAATCATTCTGGCAGAGGGATTAGCTGGAACTGATGTTGAGCTTTGTTTATGTTGTAACTTTATTTTTTAACAGATTGTATAGATTATTCTCTCCAATTTTGGAATATACAGTAGACACCTTTTATATCTATATATGTCAAAACAAAATTTCTCCTTCAAATTCTATTGAATTTCCCGCCTTTCATTGGTGTTTTGTGATCATCTTCTGCTGCAGTCTCTATAGCAACAGCTTTTTAGTCTGTTGGCTAAATGGAATGGATTCTAAGATTCAGTTACACTGAAGCCAATGGGCTTACTAGTAAACCCAACTCAATGACGGTCGTCAGCCCTGTCTGTCTTGCGGTAGCATTGTAAAAGCTGTGTGTTTTAAATATTGAAGCAGAGCCATCTTTAAAGTTCCATAGGTTTGGTTTCAGTCTCAAGCCAGAGAGGTTTAGGCTTTGGTGTATATGGGTCTTTTTGTGTTGGATTAGGTTCCAGCTTTTTGGGTATTAAAAATTTGGATCCATTCAATATTTAATCAGTAGTTTCGGTTTGGGTTCAATACTACTTTTTCGGATCAAGTTTTTTCGTTTATTCGGACCCACAATATTTTACCCAGCCTCAATGAAACATGTTTTAGTTCTTGTTTCCAAATTCAGTTATTTGTTGGTATGCATACTAGTTTGTGGAAGTTGAAATGATTAACACTGAATTTGAGATCGGTTTAATCAGTTGACCGTACAGACAAATTTCCAAAAGCACAGTTTGAATCAGACTCTTATTCAGACACAACACACTACACAGCTAGTACAATCCAGAATTTTATTTTGGATCTTTCCAAATTTAAAATTCACGAAGATGCTAAAAACCTAGACGATAACGTTTGTTTCACAACATCATCACCACCACCGAACAAGCCTTTCCCCAAAACCCAACCTTCGATCATATCCCTCGAGTTAACAGCTTTGTCTGTCGGAACAAGATGCCCTGCTCCCGAAACCGCCACCTGCGTCAAATTCCCCCACCTCTGGACATAACCAGCGAGATCACCTTCCCCGTCCTTCCACACCCTCCTCTCCGCCGTCAAGAACGCACCCAACCCCGACCACTTCATAGTCTTCACCCACTCCTCCACCGAAACGACGCCGTCTCTAAGATCCAACATACCTTGATACAACAACACGTCGGTTCTCTCCAACGCATACTCCACCATGAACTTCACGCTCTTCATCACGTCTCCACGTAAAGCCTCGTCCACCTCATCGCTGCATTCCTCAAAACGCACCGTTTCGCTCGCTCCCAAAACCTTTTTCGCTTCTCTGAGGTTCATGAGATCCGCCACGAGGTCCGTCCTGTACGGGATCATCCGCGCTTGGTTGTAGAGCGTCGCGAGGCCCGTCATGTTGCGGAGCAGCGTCAGCAGCTCGGTTCTAGCTTCCGTTGCTTCGCGCCATTTCTGAGCCTTCGCGAGAGCTACGGATGTCTCTTGAGCTTTCTCTAGTGACTCTCTCTGTTTCGCGTTGACTAAACCTGAGTAGTAGGCGTTGACCGCGTGGGTCCGGATCTGGATCACCGGGTCGGTCAGCCCGTTTCCGATGGCAAGGCCCATTAGATTCACTTTCCCGTTGGGTTTTTCTTTAAGGATGTAGTATCCGATGGCGGGAACGTATTTTCCTGCGTAGCTCTCGCCGGTTATGTAAACCGGCCGGTTTTCAAAACCCGGGTTCTGCTCGATGAACTCCGTTAGAGCTGCGTAGAGGTGCTCTGCCACCTGTTTTTGATTTCTTGGTATGTCTTGTTTTGAAGCGGCGATGCTGAACCCGGTTCCGATGGGGTTATCCAAGAAAAGTAGACCGAAGAGGCGGTTCCAGGCGCCAGGGTTGGGTTTGAGATTAGTGGCGTTTGAAAGCACGCGCCAAGGGCCGAGCTCGTAGAAGTTGCCGATCATGGAAGAGCAGCCTGGCCCGCCTTGGAGCCAGACGAGGAGGGGAGTGTCGGGGAGAGGAGTGGTTGGCTTTTGGGCTTCGTAGAAGGTATAGAACATGGAGGAGCCTGGGGCGGGTTTAACCGGAAGGTAACCGGATTTAGTAGGGAGAGCTTCATCTGGAAACAGTGGAGGCGGTAGAGATTCGACGGAGATGGAAAGGAGGAGAGTGGAGAGCAAAAGGAAGAGTGTAGGGACGTGCTTCATTATCGCCATTCGCCACTACCTCGTGGCTTTACGTAAAGATCGTTTTGTATCATTTGACTGCGTAACATACTTTTGTGTTTTGTCTCCTAACCAATGTAACGTGGCTAGCATTAGCAACACTACTTGTGGTTTTAAAGCTCTTTTCAGTAAAAAAGAAAACACTACTTTTGGATTTATTAATCAAGATGTGGGTTACCAACTAATTGCATAAACATAAATAAACCATTACATCATTATAATTTAGGGAGGCTTTTATTCGTATTCTGCGAATTGTATTGGTGTTAATAATCAAGATGTGATCATTACATAATTGTAATTTAGGGAGGCCTTTATTCTTATACTGCAAATTGTATTGGTTTTAATAATCAAGATGTGGTTTAGTGGTTACCAACCTAATTGATTCTTTCAAAAAAAGAAAAAAAAAACTATTTGCACAAACATGAATTAATCAAATACATAATTTTATATTAGGGATGCTTTTCATAGTTTTATACTGCAAATTGTATTAGCCCAAGATAAAGAAAATGTCTCAGCTCGGCCCAAAAGAAGGTGGACAATACACGGCCTTATTGATGTTCTAACCATTTGCTTTTCCCATTGCATATTTCGCGAGAGGTTCTTAATTGTCGGAAGACGTGCTTATGTTTGGGTAAAGTGATCACAAGGTGTTCGATATAATACCCGAGAGAGTTTCCACAGGTGTTTCTGATTTTTACTCAGTTTGAGTGAGCTGGATCTTCCACGATGAAGACGATGATCTTGGATGTTTGCAATGAGATTATAAAGATCCAGAAGCTAAGACGGGCTGTCTCTTACGCTGGATTCTACTGCTTCACTGCAGCCCTCACATTCTTCTACACAAACAACACGTAATACATCCTTCAAAATCTAGCTTTGAATCTCAGTTTCCTTCATCTGTTTGTTCTTCCGCAGCTTTGTTTGGCTTCTTCTCTCACGGATTCGAATGTTTTTGTAGAACAAGAGCAGGATTCTCCAGGGGAGATCAGTTTTATGCATCTTACCCTGCGGGTACCGAACTTCTTACCGACACAGCTAAGGTTAGCCCTTGTCTCTTCACGTAGACATTTGACTTGTGTTTTTTAGAGTTGACATAGCTGATTTGTTCTCTGTATTACATAACATATTGTTTTGGAACTGATGAAACGGGTTTTGGTGTTAAAAGCTGTACAAAGCGGCGCTTGGGAATTGCTATGAATCTGAGGATTGGGGTCCTGTCGAGTTCTGCATAATGGCTAAGCATTTTGAGCGCCAGGGAAAGTCTCCATACGTTTACCACTCTGTAAGTTTTCTTCAGTCTCTCTATGTTCTTAATTAGGCTTCTTAACTTAGTTTCTATGATGCGTATTATATTGGTGTGCTTGAGGGTCAATATCTATAAATATCATGTTTGTGAAATCATGTTGGTTAGCGTTTGAATACAAAACCAAGTGTTGAGTTCTTTGGTTTGTAAATGCAGCAATACATGGCTCACCTTCTTTCTCAAGGCCAACTTGAAGGAAGTGGCTAGAGGCGTTGATGACTTACAAGACAGCTCCTTTTTCAATCTGTGTACCTAATCTTGTTATTGGAATCTCCTTCTTTACTTTTTTTTCCGAATTTGTACGGCGAGGTTACCAACATGTTCTGGTGTAGACAATGAATGTAATA
This sequence comes from Brassica napus, assembly GCF_020379485.1. Classification (NCBI taxonomy): domain Eukaryota; kingdom Viridiplantae; phylum Streptophyta; class Magnoliopsida; order Brassicales; family Brassicaceae; genus Brassica; species Brassica napus. The sequence continues at coordinate 41,502,107 of NC_063442.1, forward strand.
AACACATAAGATCAGACCTTGATATGATGTACAAAGCAAAATGCAAGTAAACACTGATAGCTGCGACAAACAATGTGGCCAATGAAGACCTTGATCAGACCTGCGCTTTTTTTGAACTTATTAGACACAAACTGTGAATCTTAGTAGACACTTAAGGAAGGAAGGTCAGAGTGCATAGTAGACACTATAAAAAGATTAGGCCCATTAAACAATTAGCAAGATATTTCTAGGCCCAATTCAAAGATTAGGCCCATTAAACAACTGCGAATAAAATCTAAACCCTTGGCCTTTTAATGTCTCACTCTAAACCCTACGACCTAGAACATTCCGTCTCCCCAATTAAAAACTCAGAGAACCCTAGAATTCACACTCACCACCGATTGAGAAATGATGAAGCGTCTTGTCCCAACGTTCAACCGCATCCTGGTGCAGAGAGTCATCCAGCCTGCTAAAACCGAGAGCGGCATCCTCCTCCCAGAGAAAGCCTCCTCGGTAACGCCTTTCATCATCTTTTTTTGACGATCTGATCTTTTTTGATTTGGCATTTGAAAGATCTGAAAAGCGTTTTCGGTTGATTACAGCTGAACTCGGGCAAGGTGATAGCAGTGGGACCTGGTTCAAGGGACAAAGATGGGAAATTGATTCCGGTCTCTGTCAAGGAAGGCGACACCGTTCTTCTTCCAGAGTACGGTGGTACTCAGGTCAAGCTCGGCGAGAAAGAGTAAGTCTAACTTCCTTAATTTTATATTCATTGTAGATGCTTCCTGAGAGCGATAAGTAGTATGTGATGAATGTCAAAATGATCCGTCATGTACTGTAGCTCAATTAGATAAGTAGATATGGTTGATTAGGGAATGTCTGAGTGCGCTATTTCAACACCATATTAATTCATGTTTCCATATTACAATTACAAATGGATAATTGGATTCAAAGTAAGGAACTTTTGTTTGTTTGTTGGTGATGGACGTAGGTACCATCTCTTCCGGGATGAGGACGTCTTGGGAACCTTGCACGAGGATTGAGAATGCTCAACTCAAACACGAGCGTTCTTGTTTGGCGTTTGTCTTATGGTTGAAAACAAGAGTCATTTTTTATCTTTTTATATGATGCGGTTGGACTTTGTTGATTATAATTGAAATTTAGACATCAATCACAACTGATGCATCTTGTTATTCCAATCTTTTTGGTTTTTCCGTAATCTGGTGATCGAATAAAAGCTCATTTGAGGGGATTGTTTCTTCTATAGCATCAACTTCTTTATACTTCTGACTATTGTAAACATGTCAAGCTACATCACTCATGTCTTTATCATTTGAAAAGTGGGTTGTCTTTGTGTAGTATTCAATTAACTTTTTCATTAAATGGTATAGCTCTCGAGTCTAATTGTGGATATACAAATGGCCATAAACGTAAACGGTTGCATTCATTTCGAATTAAATAAGAAAAAGTTTCATAGAAGTAAGAATTCAAAGAAAGTGCTATGTGCATGTGATCGGGATCACGCTTCCACCGTCGCACGAGTGTACAATAATTATACAAATAAAACTCTCCGATAACTTCATAGCTTATACGCCGCCGGTGTTAGTCTCTGCATGTTTCAAAAAATGTATTATTATCCTCACGGCGTAGCGCCTTGACGAAGGAGGAGGAGGGAAACAATGATTCCCCAGGTGGAGAGAGATCCGTCTATTCAAACTCATCTCCCGGAAAGCGGCCACTCTACTCCATCTCCGCCTGCTTCGCCTCTTCTCAGCCGGAGCCGCTCAAAATCCTTCCTACAGCCGAATCGGACGCTCCCTCACCGCGTCTCTTGGATCCTCTTATCGCTTCTTCTCCGTCGTCAGGGGATTCTACTCTTCGCTCCTCTCATCTACATCTTCTGTATGCTGTTTCACATGCGCACGGCGTCGTTTGATCCCGGTCCCTTCATCAACCGCCGCCCCGCGCCTGGATCCGTTTACAGAAGCCCGCAGGTTTACGCTAAGCTGCAAGCGGCGATGGTTGCTGATAACGCCACGGCTGATGCGGTGAGGTTTGCCTCCGTTGTATCCACATTGTTTGATTCTGTTATTCATATCTCAATGTGGGAAGGTTGGATGTTTTCTTGGTTGATTCGGTGCTTGTGAGCTGAATCATTCTATGAACTGTATTTATTTCTAGATATCAACAATTTGGAAACGTTCGTATAAAGGTGTGGAGTGGAAGCCATGCGTCAACAAGTCTAGTGGAGGTATATCACATTGCTTTCGTTGTTATTGTCCTATGCAATAAGTTAATAGCAATGAAGCTCTGCATGAAGACAATAATCACTGAGTTTTTTTGTTTGTTTCTTGTTGAGAATTGTAGTTTTGCCTGAGTCAAATGGTTTCATATTCATTGAGGCAAATGGAGGTTTGAACCAGCAGCGAACTTCGGTGGGGGTTTTCTATCTTTTCATCTTACTGTAAACTTGATTTGTTTTACTTTACCTTTCTTGCCTTAAAGTTGTTGACTTGTCTCTGCTTAGATATGCAATGCGGTTGCTGTGGCAGGCTACCTTAATGCGACTCTTGTGATTCCCAACTTTCACTATCACAGCATATGGAAAGATCCCAGGTTTTTTATGATCTTCTCTTGGTGCTGTAAATTCAGCAAAGCCGTCCCCTTTTCTACTTTCTGACAGGGTGCTTTTCGTGCAGTAAATTTGGGGATATCTATGATGAGGAATACTTTGTCACTACCTTAGCAAATGATGTGCGGGTGGTTGAGACAGTTCCTGAGTACTTAATGGAGCGTTTTGACTATAACTTGACAAAAGTCTACAACTTCAGAGTTAAAGCATGGGCACCCACTCACTATTACCGGGACTCTGTCCTGCCAAAGTTACTTGAAGAAAAGTGAGTCACACTGTGTTCTGAGCTTATAGAAGGATATTTGATTCTGTTTTAAGACACTTTTTTGAAGTATTTGTTGTCTTTACATGCCACAGGGTCATAAGAATATCTCCATTTGCAAATAGACTTTCGTTTGATGCTCCGAGACCTGTCCAGAGATTTCGATGTTTGGCCAATAATGTCGCTTTGCGGTTTGCAAAACCCATATTAACCCTAGGAAAAACACTGGTGAAGAAAATGAAAGAGCTTAGTGCTAACAACGCCGGGAAGTACGTTTCTGTGCATCTTCGTTTTGAAGAGGTTTGTTACCTGTAAAGGAGAAATGCTTCATTATATCATGGCTGCACACATACTGAATAAAGATCTGTGTGTTTGCAGGATATGGTAGCTTTCTCTTGTTGTGTATTTGATGGCGGCAACCAAGAAAAACAAGACATGATTGCGGCTAGAGAACGGGGGTGGAAAGGGAAATTCACAAAACCTGGCCGCGTGATACGTCCCGGAGCTATTAGACTCAATGGGAAATGCCCTTTGACTCCTTTAGAGGTAAGCATAAACATTATCTTCGTATTACATTCATCCAACTGGAGTAATCAGAGTAGTTGTGCAAAGTGCAAACTCTTGTGAGCAATGATGTGAGTAGAGTAGCTTGTTCCTGTTGGCTTCCTTGTACACCTATCAGGTTGGGTTGATGCTTAGAGGAATGGGATTCAACAAAAGCACATATATATACCTGGCCTCTGGGCCGATATATGGTGCAAATAGAACTATGGCTCCACTACTGGAGATGTTCCCGAATCTACAGACGAAGGAGATGCTTGCTTCTGAGGAAGAACTTGCTCCTTTTAAGGTCTGCTTCTGGTTTCCATGATCTTCCATTTTTTGCTTATCCACGTGATGAATCACTTCTGACTTAGCGTGCGTTCAGAACTTTTCCTCGAGAATGGCTGCACTAGATTACACAGTGTGTCTCCATAGTGAAGTATTTGTGACAACACAAGGAGGAAACTTCCCTCATTTCCTCATGGGGCATCGGAGGTACTTGTTTGGAGGACATTCGAAGACGATTCGGCCTGACAAGAGAAAGTTAGCCGTACTCTTTGACAATCCCAAGTTAGGGTAACGATGCTTACCTAACTACATGCTTTTTGGTTTATAGTTTCTGGTTGGTCCCTCAATGGTTGTTTCTGATATCACCGGCAGATGGAGAAGTTTTAAACATCAAATGCTAAACATGAGGTCTCATAGCGACTCCAAGGGATTTAAGCTGAAACGAGCTAGTGACTCCATTTACATATTCCCTTGCCCTGACTGTATGTGCCGCAGGAACAAAACTACGGCAACCACCTGACCACATTGTTGCCAGAGGTCATGGAATCTGGTACATTATTTAATTCATTGTATTGGTAAATTCTTTTTGTTTGCCACATCCACATCCAAACAGAGCGGTAGAGAGAGGACTAGTCTGCGTTTTCAGGGCCTTCCCAAGCATTCTCCATGGGTGAGTTTTTTTTGACACATTGAAGGTGTATCTAAATGAGTTAGGGTAGAAGAAACCTGTCCAAAAGTTTTGTACATTTACTGGGTTCCAATTTTAATCTATTATCAATTCTTTGAAGGAGTTTTTAAATTCTTGTGGTTCTTCCAAGTGAATGTGGTGCTTCTGTAAAATCTGGCTAGTGTCGATTTGCTTCGCTGCTTTTCAAGGTTCACTTTCTGGACACTGATCCCTTGTTGTTTGGGAATGTCTTTACTCTTGAATTTGAATCTGTATAATCTACAGTACTGTTCCTATAACAGTATAGCTTTGGATATACAATGTTTTTTTTTGTGAAGACTGTGTCATATTATAGAAGAATCCTCGAGATAAAGATCCTTAAAGACCCTTTGAGAATCACTTGCGCATTCATTTCAAACACACTGATGAAATCCACTAGTTCCTCCAAAAGTTAATTTCATTGGATATCACTTGATTGCTTTCTAAGCACATTTTACATATGGCTTTGTATAAATTTGGTGAATACGTTTGTATTCTACTCACACATTGTTCAAAATCTTTTAGCTTCTATTGACAACAATAAAGGGTGGCCAAACCCTAAATATAAACTGATAAATTTTAATATATATATCTAGAAAAGCCGTCTAATAGGTCTTGTAAATTCAATGGGAAAATTTAGAGTGTATCTAATTTCACTGTCATCTCAATATCACTCTCTTTCCGACAGTCGCAGATAAAATGCAGTAGAAGAAGACAGCCTGTTGAACAAGAAACCCACATTTAATAGCTCTGAAAGCACACACGTATAAGTAAATTCCTTACACAGACAACGAAACATCAAAGCTTTAAGACATATAGTCTCAGCTCCAAACCTTAACATGCTCCAAGCTTCACATTCGGGTTATAATCCACCCGATATTTACTACACGTCTCCATCTACAACCTCTTTTACACTTTCCTTGAAACACATCACTTAAACCTTTTTTCCCACAAAGCTACAAAAACTTCATTAAATAAACCAACCGACCCACATGGGTTTTTGCTTCAGTTCATCAGAGGCATGAACTCGTAATAATAACAGTAGTTGCAGTACAACTGGTTTGGTTTTGTGTTCGTCTCTGCAAAACCGGTTGTCTCTTGGTTCTCTGTAACCGGAAAGAGATCTAACGTTCGGCTTTTCCTTGTTTCTTCTTCTTCTTCTTCATCATCATCATCATCATTCAGAGTGTACTGCTGATCTGCTTCTTGACTTGGTTTAGAAGCAACTTTCAGATGGTATTTAAATTCTGAAGTGTAAATTGGATTTTTCTGATTTTGACCAGTGGCTTCTTCATCTTTCACTCCTGTCTCATAGTGTTCCCTCTTCCCATCATCAACATTATTTTTCTGATGAGAGGAGAAGATAAAAAGCAAATAAAGTTAGACTACTGAGATTTTTTCATAAACATGGAATAAAGAGACACATGTTTGTTAGAAAGTGATTTTTCTTATTGTTCCCAACATAACATGATAGAAAGCTTAACATGTCATGTCTAACTATCCTTCCACACATGTGTATATTTTAACATAAAATAATAAACCAAAAAACATAAATGCAGACGTTGTATATGTAACTGATAACATGTCTATGTAATTAACAGATCTAAAATAGATGAATAAATTACCTGTGGATGTGTGGGTGAAGAAGATAAACTAGTTCTTGTGTGAATAACTCGATGATCTCCTCTCCTTCTAGAGACTAATTAATATAATATAGGACGTAATAGTTCAATACTTACTCAAAAGCCACATGTGTTTAAATTAATGTCTTATGATAAAAGACTTTCAAACTGAGATTACCAGATGATGAAGCCTTGTTTGCCGTAGCGTTGTCCTTGTTTAGTGATTCTTCATGAACGTTATTAATAGCAGTAACTCCTTGTTGATCACCACGGCGTCGTTTCAGCTTCTCCCTTGACTTATGGTTTTGGAACCAGTAGAAAACGTTCTTTCCTTCAATTCTCCCATACTTTTGGAGCTTAGATGCAATATCTTGGATCTGTTGGGTCGTCGGTGTCCGTGTTCCGCTGCTGTAAACCTTTTCAAGCACCATCGTCTGCTCAGGTGTCGGATTCCACCGTGAATGCATGTATTTTTCCCTCTCTTTGGGTTTTCCTTCGGATCCAGCTATGATCTGCTCATCGTTTCTGATGTCGTTAATGTTGCCTGAAACGTATTAATTGATCCAAGAAAATCATATAAGATAGAACAGCATTATCTAGTAGACGACACAAAGTGTAGATAGTATATATATGAGTTAGGGTTTAAATACAGTGATGAGCAAGAGTGTGAGAAGTTAGGTCTTTGTTGTAGCCCATGCTCTAACTTTCCACGCTGACTTTTTGGGGAAGAAAATAAAACCTTAAGGGTTTGGAGTTGTTTGGATATGGCTAATGGCTATTGAATGAGGAAAGGTTATTCTATGTATCTTTTTGCTACTTTATATAGGCTAACAAACTTCTGTTTCCCGTTTTTCTTTTCTTTTCAAAATTTTCCAATTAATGTCAGTGTCATATGAAAATAAGAAAATAAGATACATATACATATCATTCATGCCATGACTGAAAAGTATAAGTAATAACCATGTTTAAATTAAGCAAAGCCGTCCAAAATATTGTTTATTGTTTCAAAGATTCGGGTGCATCACTGTCATTGAAGCAGTCTAGGATTTTCCTAATCTCTACATTTACTGTCAATATGACAATAAAACTATAAAAAATAGTTTAAAATGGTGCCCGGTGGCCATGTACAAAACATGATCTATAGACCAAGTCACGATACTGATATGCTGATATATAAAGTGGATCAAATATATGAAATGTTACATTCATACATTTGAGTTTGAAGTGCCTCAACAATGTCGTCGGGACGCAGGCATGTTCTTCATCCCTTCCATACCATTATGTCTGTAACATTGAGTAGAGTCATGTGTATATAGTATAATTTATTAATTGGTTAATAAAATGTAGCAGATTGGAGGGAAAAATTGTAATAATAACAGGTGGAGCGAGCGGGATAGGCGCCGAAGCAGCGAGGCTGTTCACGGAACACGGTGCTCGTGTGGTGATTACGGACGTACAAGACAAACTCGGTAGAAAGGTTGCCGTCTCGATAGGAAAAGACAAAGTTAGCTACGTCCACTGTGATGTCCGAGAGGAGACTGAGGTCGAAAACGCCATCAAGTTCACCGTCGAGAAACACGGCAGGATCGACGTTCTTTTCAGCAACGCCGGCATACCGGAGCCGCTGCTAGACATCCGCGACCTCAACCTCGAGGCGTTCGACAGAGTCATGGCCGTTAACGTCCGTGGCGCGGCGGCGTTCATAAAGCACGGGGCACGTGCCATGGTTGAGAAAAAGACACGTGGGTCAATAGTGTGCACCACAAGCGTCGCGTCGGTGATCGCTGGGACGGTGGTGCCGCACGGGTACACGGCGTCGAAACATGCGCTCGTGGGTTTGATAAGATCAGCCGCTGGTGACTTGGGGAAACATGGGATCAGAGTCAACGGTGTTGCGCCGTTTGGGGTGGCGACGCCGTTGGTGTGCGAGGGTTACAAGAAGGAGGCGAGTGAGATAGAGGAGATCTTTAGCGAAACAGCGAATCTCAAGGGCATTGTGCTCAAGGCTCGACATGTTGCGGATGCTGCTTTGTTTCTCGCCTCTGATGACTCTGCTTACGTTAGTGGGCATAACCTCCTCGTCGACGGTGGATTCAGCGTCGTTAAGAATTAAACCATCTTGGTCTTGGACTTAACACGGACTATACCGCAACTTATCATCACACTTTTGGCTTTTTTTTCTTTTAAATAATTGAAGACTTTCATCTCTCTCTTTTTTTCTTTTTTTTGTCAAGAAGACTTTCATCTCAATTTTTGAAGTTGTTTATTGTTTTGTTCTTTTTACTAAATGAAACTTTCACGCTAATTTTTTAGGGAAGAAAATAAAATCTTCTTTGAGGTTTTGGAGTTCTTTGGATATGGCTATGGTCCTACTCCTATGGAATGATGAAAGGTTATTCTATGTATCGTTTTGCTACTATATATATATATACTAACAAGCTTTTGTTTCCCTTTTTTCTTCAGTTTCAATTTAATATCAGTGTGTTATATGAATTATGAATATAAGAGAAATACATATAATTCATATTTATGACTGAAAAGTATTTATAACCATGTTTTTAGCAAAGCTGTCCAAATTTTTATTTTTATTTTTGTTACAAAGATTCGGGTGCATTACTGTCATTGAAGCAGTCTATAGGATTTACTGTCTTGACAATAATAAAACTTAAAAATAAGAGTTTAAAATGGTGCAAATTGGCCATGTGGACATGATCTATACATCAAATCATGTATAAATTGGATTCCATAGCTGATATAAATGTTACATTCATCCTTTCGAGTTTGAAGTGCCTCAACAATGTCGTCGGGACGCAGGTATGTTCTTCATCTCTTGCATCACCATTATGTCTGTAAATCTGTAATATAGAGATAGAGTTAGTCATATATATATATATGTGATTTAATTGTTGGTTAATAAATGTAGCAGGTTGGAGGGAAAAATTGTAGTAATAACAGGCGGAGCGAGCGGGATAGGCGCCGAAGCAGCGAGGCTGTTCACGGAACACGGCGCTCGAGTGGTGATCACGGACGTGAAAGATGAACTCGGTCGAAACGTTGCCGTTTCGATTGGAGAAGACAAAGTCAGCTATTTCCACTGTGATGTCCGAAAGGAGACTGAAGTCGAAAGCGCCGTTAAGTTCGCGGTCGAGAAACACGGCAGGATCGACGTTCTATTCAGCAATGCCGGCGTACCAGAGCCGCTGCTAGACATCCGCGACCTCAACCTCGAGGCGTTCGACAGAGTCATGGCCGTTAACGTCCGTGGTGCGGCGGCGTTTATAAAGCACGTGGCACGTGCCATGGTGGAGAAAAAGACACGTGGGTCAATAGTGTGCACCACAAGCGTCGCGTCGGTGATCGCGGGGACGGTGGTGCCGCACGGGTACACTGCGTCGAAACATGCACTCGTGGGTTTGATTAGATCAGCCGCCGGTGACTTGGGAAAACATGGGATCAGAGTCAACGGAGTTGCGCCGTTTGGGGTGGCGACGCCGTTGGTGTGCGAGGGTTACAAGATCAAGATGGAGGCGAGTGAGTTAGAGGAGATCTTTAGCGAAACAGCGAATCTCAAGGGCATTGTGCTCAAGGCTCGACATGTGGCGGAAGCTGCTTTGTTTCTTGCCTCTGATGACTCTGCTTACGTTAGTGGACATAACCTCCTCGTCGACGGTGGATTCAGCGTCGTTAAGAATTAAACCATCCTAGTGTTGGACTTAACACGGACTATACCGCAATTTATTATCAGACACTTTTGGGCTTTTTTTCTTTTAAATAAATGAAGAGGTACATCTCAATTTTTTAAGTTGTTTATTGTTTTGTTCTTTTTACTAAATGAAACCTTTCATCTCAAGTTTTGAAGTTGCTTATTGTTTTGTTCTTTTAATTAAAATGTATCAAACTCTATGCTCAGTGCAACCTTTTTTGTTATTAACCTTTCATCTTATTTCATTTCAAGCAGAACAGTTCCAGATTCGGTTGTCATTTGATTACATGTTTTTAAACTTTTTTGCCGTGTAATCAAGCATAAAGGTATTACAACTTGTTTAACAACATCTTGTAACCTTAACTTTCATTTTCTAAATGATATTTACAATTTAGCAAAAAAAAACATTTCATCTTATTAGTTCAAAAAAAAAAACTTTCATCTTATTGTTTTGTTCTTTTAATTAAAACGTATCAAACTCTAAAGTGGTAACTGGTTATCAATTTTATGAATATTATGAATGAATGAAACCAAAAAATAGAATAAAAAAATTATGGAAGAAAAGAACGGAATTTTATTTCATCTCATTCGTTAACTTTTTAAATCATGAATGTTTTATAACTAGATTCTATTTCTTTTCATATATTCCACATGAAACCATTGAAATGAACTTTGCTTTTTATTCCATTCAAGTGGTAAAAAAAAATAGAAACTAGAAAAATTTGTAATTAATCTCAACTCTGATCCTCTCTCAAAACTCTCCCGTCTCTCTATAGTTCTTTAGATCTTCTTCTCTGTTCACCGGCTCCGGCTGCTTCCACAAAGCCGGAGTCGGGTTTGATCATTTATATTTAGTTTCTTTCTTGTTTTTCATCGGTTATTGCATGTAGATTTTGGTGGTGATAAACTGAATTTCAGATCTTCTCTTGATCTGTTTCGGACTAGCTTGTTTTGAGGTTTTAGATCTGCAAGATCAACGGGTGGTGGTTTTATTTTTTTTTTTTTTGAATGAATGTAAAATTTATTCAGCCAAAACTGTATTACATCTGATGCTACTGTTTTATTTTTGTACAAAGAATCAAAAAATCAGAGACTCTATTTTTTAAACCTCCTCTCAGCCTTCTCGTGATCCAAACCAAGCCATGAGACCCTCTTCAAGATATTTATGCCCTTTGCCTTTAACTGCAAGTAGCTTCAGCCTGATTGCCTTGTCAATGAACTTGACCAAAACTGCCACATCATGTGACTCCTCACCATGCCTACGCGAGTTTCTCTCCCTCCAAATCGTATGCACAGTTGCTTGCAAGCTATACCTAAAGAGAAAGGTCTCAGTTGGATTGTAGCCGGGATTTGCTATAATTCCAATAAGGTCATTCCAATCTGCGGTGTATCTGTCTCGCATGATACCCCCCACAAGCTTTTTCCACACCTGCTCTGAGTAGTGACACTCAAAGAAGAGATGGGCGCAGGACTCTTGAGCGACATTGCATAGAACACAAGTGGTATTAAGCCCATCACACCACTGTTGCATACGATCAAGTGTTTGAAGCCTTCCCCTAATAGCAGTCCAAAGTAAGAAAGAGTATTTTGGAGTGGACTGAGAGAACCAGACGCCTTTGCTCCAGGTGCATGGTTGGTGGTTTCCTCGTATCTGCTCCCAAGTTCTCTTAGTGGAGAAAGTAGAGACAAATCTGTCGTCTGCTTGTTTCCACATTGCAATATCCTCTTCCTGATTTGCAATAAGGCGAATTGCATTTAGCTCCTCTTCCACTTCATTTAAAATGCTCAGCCGATGGCTTCTTCTTCTTCTTCTCCGTCTTAAAGCCTCAGCCACACTAGCATTCTCAGATATACCCAAATCAATAATGCCCCGATCTCCTATCATTTCCTTGAGGCTTCCAAACTTCGACCATTGATCATGCCAAAAAGATGTTTGCTCCCCACTTCTAATCTCCTTCCTGAGGAATGGTTTCGCAAGTTCCCGGAGCTTAAGCAATTTTCTCCACACCCATGATCCAGAACTGGTGTGGTTTTATCTTCAAGCTGCATGCACCTCCTCTCCTTTGCTGGTCTCTTTGACTTCCTTTCGTTTCGATCCTTCATCCGTTTTGATTCTCAAGGCTGATGTTTGAATGGATGGTGGTGATACGCTCCATGTCTTCTCTTCAGAGGTCCGATCTCACAAGCTTCTTCCTTGGCGTTTGCATGTCGCTCCTCAGTTGAGTTTGACTCCGCCGTTTCCGGATAAAAGTAATAACAATGTGTTTTGTTCTCCGGTTTAAAGCTTAGGTTTCTTTGGTTAAACTGCTATGCTTATTCACTATGGGAGGTTTCAAGTTCTTCATCAAAGATGCGTTTGGAGTGTTGGTGTTTTTCTCTTTGGAGCTTTCTTCCTCTTCGTTTTTGTTAGTTTTTAATCTTGCTTTAGCTTTTAATCACCATGTATGTTATCTTAAATTGGTTTTAAAATGTTTCCTAGTCGAGGGATATGTCTCCGGAGAATCCTTTATTTTGTCCGACTTTGTTGTATGGTCCATGTTTCTCCTTTGTAAAATACCTTGATCAATATAATATTGTTTAGTGTTAAAAAAAATTGTAATCTAGTTGCACCTAAATTAATTTATCTATCGTAAAGTCTCTGGACATCAATTGCAACCTTTTCAATTAACCTTATCTGCAAATTTTAATATTTGTCACCATGTTTACGTTTCACATCTTCTTGCTCCGTTTTTATGACCTTGGATTCCATAATTAATTTCAGTATAGTTGCGTCACGACTAGCAAGTATACGTTTATTTCCTTTTATCATCATGTTGTTGCATATCCAACATTTATTTGTGTATGGTTGACTGATTGTTCGTATGTTTAAATGTCTGTCATATTGGATAAAAATGTCAATCAGGCCACCACGATCTGATTTGAGCCAAAACTTGCTTAAAAATAATTGCCGAACGAAGTAGTCCAAAAGTATACATGAGCCCATACATGTTTGCATGTAGACCCCCATATAACGAACTAATTGAATTATCATATTTAGTTTTTCTTATAATTTTTTAAAAATTCAAAATCTAAGTCATTTTTCATAGTTTACTAGGTGACTTATCCGCGTTCATGCGCGAACATAAATACTTATAAAGAAACTAAAATATAATGGTTTGATGAATACTTTTATTTGTTTTAGTTTTATGTGTTTTTATTTTATTTTAACTACAACTTATTTATGAGCTGCGGTGCTTTAGTTATTTGATTGTATAAAATATTCAACTTATCCATGATATTTGTTTCTAAAATTTTGATTTGGTTTAAACTTGACATCATTTGTTAATTTTTGCTACTCAGGTAGTTATGATTGTAATTACATTTGTGATTATTTTGATTAGTTATGTGAGTTTTCGATAATTTAGTAGAGTAGCAAAATCTTAAAACTGAGCAATTTGTTTTTTTTTAAGTATAGGCCTAGGATGAAAGTTGTATAATCTAAATATGACACTACATTAAAAAAAAACTTAATAATTATAGTGACAATAACCATTTTAATCAAATATAGTAGTCTAAACGTCCAAATGTTTATTTGGTTTTAAAAAAAAACACAAAGCAAAAATCTAATTAAGCAATTTAATGTTTTGGATACTTCTTTAAAATAATATTTTTTATTTTTTTGTTGCTTGTCTTTTTCATTAGTAATAAAAACTTTTAAACCAGTCCTTAATTTATATATGGAAATTGATACAAATAGTTGTCTGTGAGAAAAAAATAGATTCGAGTAGAAACAAACCAATTTTAGACGATGCATATAATCTAAGAACAAAATTACACAAATAATTAGGATTGGAAAAAGTTAAAAATATGTTTTAAAAATTGTCTCATCGTCAATAAAACTATTTCAATAGAAATATCTTATTTGAGATTTTTTTCCAAAGCGTCATGATAGTCACCTTGATATTACATAAGATGGAAAGATTTCTTGGATAGAAACGATGAAATTTTTTTTATGAATAAATGACTTGATTTTTGTATGAATAAAGAGGAAATCTTAGATATTGATAGATTTATGTCGATAATTTGATGGTTTAGTTTTGCGTCGATTGTTTAATACTTTAGATTTAAAAGAATCAGTCGTTTATTTATATAAATTTTAGGGACACTCAAATAATAATAGGGTTAGGAGTTTATAACTAAAGTAAATTAATACATAAAATTATGAAGAGATTTGCTTATAAATTAATAGGATATTGTATGATTATCAAAAGTATATTAGTGATTAATTAACTAACTACATTTTTTTTAACTAACGTATTCAATTCCAATAATTCAAAAAAATTTAAAAAGTAAATTGCTCTAAATTATCAACTACAATAGTTCATTAATGCTTCTACATCAAGAGGTCTAGGATTCAAACTCCAGAAAATCCAAATTATACAGATTATGGAGAAAATAGATTACAAGAGATCTTCAGCATAGTACAGAGCGTACCATCATATGAGATTGGACGGCTCGAAGTGACGCATGCAGTCAGACATGTATTCACACAAGGTGGTAAAATTGTCGGCTGTAGAATCGACTATGTAATATTTATTATCGCCGTAATAACATAATTAACCAGTTAAAAACATAGTTTCCTTTCATTAAGAGAGAGAGAGAGATATTTGATTTTTAAATATTTTAAACAATTTAATTTAATTAACGTGGATTTTTTAATAATTTTAACTAACATACTTTCTTTTTTAAAATAGATGATGTTTTGAAGAGTTTTTTTTTTATGTTCACAATACATGATGTTTTGATATTTTATAATAGTTTTAGTTTTATTGAAAACTTTGTGACCAATGAAGTTTTATAGTTTTGTGATGATTGGTTGAATTAATTTTTATTTTATATTTTCCATGCTACATGGTGTCGTACTCACATTAATTCTTAAGATGATTAATTATAATGATATTCTTAATGAAATAAAAATAGTATATCATTTTCATTATTAAATCCTTCTTTATTTTTAATTTTAGTTTCATTTTTATTTATACTCTTTCCAAATAATATATATATATATATATATAATAAAACAATTATTTAAGAACATAGTTAAAATTTTAAAATCGAAAAACTAAAACCAAATTAGAACCAAAGCAAAAATCGAATGGGTATCCAAATGTAAAATACATTTTATATATCTTAGTATAAATTATATTTAGTTTTACAATTGTAACATATTCTAAAAATACTACTTCTAAACCGAATTACATAAAAAATATCTAGATATTTTTTATCTGAAATATTTTAATTATCCTAATTATACAAAAAACCTAATTACCTGAATATTTTTGTATCCGAATAACCTAAGCAAATCCCAATTACCCTATATTTATATATGCTCCATATTTATCTCTATCAATCTAAGACAGTTGATATTTATGCAAATATTTTAATTAGGCATATTAAACGGAGACCGAAATTAATCAAAATATCCAAAATTATCCAAAAATCAGAATCGAATTAGACTGAAAATATCGGATATTAACCGGTTCCTTACCAAACCAAAACATGACTGATTTTCATAAATAATCAAACAACTTCTATATATTGAGAACAGAAACCCCAAAAAACAGAAGAAAAAAAAAAAGAAAAGAAAAAGGAAAATCGAACCAAAAACGGAACGTCCTCTCCTAGTTGACCGTGCTCCTAGAATATTTCTAAGTCAAGTTTTATTAATTTATTGAATCATCTCTTTTCCCGGTTGTGTTAATGAAGTGATAGTAACTTCGAACATATACCAAAAATATACAGATCACATGGCTGATTATTGTGGTTGCTGCCAAATATAAAAGAAAAAACAATGTGGTCCAAACTTAAGTTGGGCTTTCTAACTTATGGCAGTGGCCGATAGATCCAGAACTGATTTGAAAATTCATCCTTAAATTTGGTTCTTACAATAATAATCTTATATGGCGGCTCAATAATTAACCAAAAAAAACTTTTTTTGGTGCAATAACCAAAAAAAAACTTCTAACATGTATATGGTGGATCTAACTGATCTCAAGTTTTGCCATTCTTTAATCTTTGTATGTATATCTATCTACTAATATATAAACAAAAATTCGACCAAAAAAATAATATATATAAACAAAAATAAAACTATCTTTATGCAACGTTGTTTTGGTTTGGATGATTAATTTTATCATTTTATTTTACATATTTATTTATTTTCCACACAACGAATTGGAACATTATGCTAAGGACGACTTTCATCAGCATTCGCCCATCCAGTCAACACGCTGTTGTCGATTACCGAATACCGATAGACATAGAAACAAGTGGCTGGTGAACTAGCATGTAAACATACCGTCCACGTTTTATACCGATAGAGACAAACGATGGCCTATCAGATTATTGATACACTTACTTCGCTTTTGTGTGAGTAATTAATTTAACTCGTCTACTCTAAATTTCATCATGTCTTTTCACATAACATTCTTTGGGGATGACTGGTGAAGGTTGTGAGTATTTTAGACAGCTTCGATTCTCTCTACAACAATAAAATCAAAGTAATTAAATTTTGGTTGACTTTTTAAATTTTACAGTCAAATCTAATTTTTTTATTTAATTTCATGGTTTTGGAAAGCAAATTCTCTAAAGCATTATTATTCATCTTCCCTATAAAAATGTTTCTTTTTTATAATAATACATTTTTGATATATATACCTAACTAATTAAAATATAATAAAGTATTTATTCACATATATACTCCATTAAACTATTAGAATTTCTATATAACATATGTAAATCTCTCTACATATACATAAATATGGTATATAAATACACATCAATCTATAATATTATTTGTGAAGTGATTTTTTGTATTTTAGTTCTTACGTTAAAAGATAAAGCGGTTAATGTCTTTGATATTCTTAATAAATTATTATATTTATTTATTATTTAGTTGTTCATGAATTAATTATAATAAAAATTATAAAAAGAAAAAGAAAATAAAAATTGTCAGGAAAAAGAAGGAATACATATGATAACAATGTTTTGTTTGATATTACCTAATGGTGTTTGATATTATCTGATGATTAACATAACCTATTTTTCTTTTATAAAAAATAAATTGAATAGTAAGATAAGTCTGTGATATAAATTTTCTGATTATAAACAAAAGAAATAGTATTATTATCTCAATTTTGATCTCTTTTAAGTTTTTTTCTAAGTTATCTTAACCTTTATTTTTTATTTTTATTTATTTCACTTACTTTTTTATTTTGGATTTTAAGTTTTTGAAGTTTTTGTAGTTTTATACATATTGGTGGTTTAGGAAATTTATTTGAAGAGGTAATGAGGGTTAAAAGACAAAGGTTTACTATTTTACTATATTTTATTGCATGTTTGATATGTGATTATTTTC
Source organism: Brassica napus (assembly GCF_020379485.1). Classification (NCBI taxonomy): domain Eukaryota; kingdom Viridiplantae; phylum Streptophyta; class Magnoliopsida; order Brassicales; family Brassicaceae; genus Brassica; species Brassica napus. The sequence continues at coordinate 41,519,238 of NC_063442.1, forward strand.
ATAATTACAGAAATAAAACGGAAAAGGAAAAAAACAGTTGGAGAACATAGAAATTATTAAAAACATAAAAAAATAATTAATTATGATGATGATCTATGTATTTATAATGTAAGTATTCGTAAAATTATTATATTCATATGGACGAAACACTTAATTTCACATACATATAATAAAAATTTACATATGTTAACTATACATATAATAATCCACAAAATATTGTAGATCAAATTGAGACACCATAGTTTAGTATGTATATATATCTTGAAGTTACATAAACTGATTTTTTCTCAAACTAACAAGTTTTTTTTTTGCGTACATAACTCCAAAACTTAGGACTATTAACGATGAATCCGAAAGCCGCGGAAATTACAATAGTATTAATTTAAAGTCACATATCTAAAAATATTTTTATTGGAAATTTCACAATTTTAGTTCTACCATTTGATGTCATTTTTCAAATTTACCATTAATGAATGACTATTTTAACAAATACCCTAAATTTGTGATAAAATAACACTATGCTATTTTTTTTGGAAAATTGTCACAAATACTACATTCATAGTACCACTTTTCATGTTTGCACTAACCATTTGTATTCTCATTTTAGTGAAGAACAAAAGATATTTATACCCACATGGTTAACTAATGTAAATTTTGGGTTTAGAATTGAGGGGTGGAATATAGTTTTTAGAATGTGAAATATAGGATTATAATAAATATATAAATAAATACTTAAAATATAAACAATTAAATAATAGTTTCAAACATAATTTTTGATTTTCAAAAAGGAATTTTGAAAAAAAGATGAATTTTTTTTTTTTATAAAAAAGTTTGAATTTGAAAAAGTATAATTCGAAAACATAAAAAATATTGTATTGGATTAAAAATTGAGAGTAATCGCGAATATAGTCATTTTTTATTTTTTATTTATTTAAATAATTATTTATTCTATATATATAGAGAACAAGAGTATAAAAGTCTTTTTTCCACTTAATGAAAAAGATATTTTTCAAAATATCCTTTTAGTGGTGGTAAAGATGAATAATGGTACAATGAAAGTGGTAAACATGAAATTTTCTTAATTTTTTAAAAAATATTTATAAAACATTTATAAGCCCAACTCCAAACCCTTAATACTACACCCTAAATATTTATTAAAAAAAATAAAGTCTAAACCCAAATGTTAGTATATTTTTTAATTGGTGGTTTTTTGGAAAGTGGTACTTAACTTGTAGTATTTCTAACAATTTCTCTTATTTAAATAAAATATAACCTAATATTATTTAGTGTTATATTAATTGTTTAGAATCCATGTGAGAGATTTTCATGCATTGAAGATTGTCTAAGATTTGAAAGAGTGATTAAAATTAAAACTTTAAAATATAGTTTTATCATGTGGAGAAGCTTCAGACGTAGTCACATAGAGAAGGCGATGTGTATGCACCCTTTTGTATTCTTACCACTTTGTTTTCGTAGAAATGAAAAAAATATCAACCCCGTATTTGATGAGAAAAAAAAATCAACCTATAAATATCATCACTACTAGCCTTAGGCATCATACAATAACAGAGCGAAGAAGTAACAGAACGATAGAGCGATGGGTAGAGTGATGGAAGTAAAAGGCAAACCTCAAGCTGACGGTGAATGGTCCACCGGTTTCTGCGGTTGCTGCTCGGATTGCTCCAGCTGTAAACTATTCTTTCCAATTTTCAATAAATATGAAATCCTGTAAATAATTGCATACTTAAAATCCAGCACAATATATATACACGATCCATATATAGTATCTTATATAGATTTATAAGTTATTATACTGTATACATATGTTTATCACAATTTTAGATTACAAATCTATCATTTTGAGAAAATTGATTATCTTCTGAAAATAATAATCGAATTTAGGATTAATTGTTGCAGGTTGTTTGACATGTTGGTGTCCTTGCATTACCGTTGGCCGAATCGCAGAGATTGTAGACCAAGGTTCCTCTTGTAAGTTTCTAATCTTATCGACAAAACCGCAATCGTCTTTTGTTTTTTTTTAGTAATCAAAAACAAAAATCAGTTTATTTAACATAAAATAAATTTCAGCATGCTGTGCGACTGGTGCGCTGTACATGCTATCGATGTATACAGTCTTTGGAAGTGCATGCATCTCGTGCAAATACCGAACTAAAATGAGAAAACAATACAACCTTAAGGGTAGCGAATGTGGAGATTATCTCAAACATTTCTTCTGTGAACTTTGTGCCTTAACTCAAACCTATCGCGAGCTCACCAAGCGCGGTTTTGATGTACCCCTCGGTATTATTTTATTTTGTTTATCAATCTTTAACCAAAGCTTCACTATATAATAACTTATATGCTACTATTTCGCTTTGTTGAACCAAAATCAGTCTGTTTTAATATAAACAACTAACTTGTTAGGGTGGGACGGAAACGTTGCACGTCACAATGCCGGCGTTGCAATGGGTGCCCCGGTTGTGGAGGGCGGCATGAGGAGATGAATTGTATTTGCAGAACTTTTATATTTTGTTTTCCTCTCTGAATTTTTTTTTCATGATATTGATGTCTTCAAAATAAATGTGGTTATTCGGTTTGTGTTTTTTTTTCTCCTTTCACTCTTGTGTTTGTACGGATTTTATAAAAGTTTATATAGTATGTGTCATGTGTGTCATGTGTGTGTATAACTGTGGATATATAAAGGTTTTATTTAACAATTCTTCATGCATTTATTTGTAATAAAATGAATACTACTAATTAAGGAAAAATATTTGTAGTTAAATAGTTTTATTTCTTGGTAGAAATACTGAATGAATCTATTTAATTATTGTCATTGCATTAAGTTTCAGAAAGTCTCTTAACATTTACACCCAAAAAAAAAAGTTTCAGAAAGTATATTGGTCATTGCAAAATTTAACAAGACACAAATTGGTGTAACTTTGGCGATAAAAAGAAGATCATTTAGGACAGAATGAATGTTTTCTGAATTTATGGACCATCTGAATAATACATCGACCAGTAAACTTCAATATATAATACAGTAGTCTATAGTTCGAAATTTTAATAATTTATATCATATATATTTTGTCTTGTTAGAACAGTAGTTTACTAATTTGCAAAAGGATTGGTGGAGTAATAAGTATCATTTAAATTTTTTTTTTCAAAATAAATGCCATTTTACAATTCCAATGCAACTTTATACATTAAATTTAGTTTTTACTCTTTTGATTAACCAATAAATTTTTATTTAAAACATTTTTATTTAATTAATCAAGTACTCCTTTTGTTTCATATTAAGTGTCATTTTAACAATTTTTTTCTTGTTGCAAAAATAGTGTCATTTTAGAATTTCAATGCAACTTTCAGCTTAAAATTAATTACAAATGCATCGATTTTATAAATAATTTTATTTATCTCAAATACTATTTGTTGAATATATGTAATTAATAAAAACTATAATACATTTCAATCATTTTATTAATATGTGTGAAAAATGTTAAAGTGACATGGAAAGATATATTAGTTTATTGTATAATTTTTTAATCTCCGTGACATTTAATACGAAAAAGAGGAAGTATTAAGTAATGGCGGTGGGTACTTTCAAGGAAACTCAAAGACTAAGAAGCTTCCTTAATTTTTTGGCCAAAAATAATAGAGGTTCTGCCGAGTTAAAAGATAATGGACCTTAATGTTCTTAACTTCTTATAAATACAAGCATCATTCGTTTCTGATCAAAGACCTTAAACATATTCTTCTGTTTTAAAAAATAGTTTCTTCTCTCTCTCTCTCTCTCTGTCGCGATGGAAGCTGAACACCTTCATGGCAAACCTCAAGCTGAAGGAGAATGGTCTACCGGTTTCTGTGATTGCTTCTCCGACTGCAAAAACTGTAATAAAATAACTCCGGTTTTATTTATTAAATTTTCTAGCTTTTCACTTATATATACATATAAAAAGATAATAAATAGATAATGTTATGGTTGTTATCAGGCCAGTTTTTTTTTTAAAATGTTATGGTTGTTAACAATCTACAGTTTAGCACCTGATACTTTGTTAATTGAAAAATGACCAACAGAACTTAATTATTACTAATCTAGCAAAAATGAATCAACAGGTTGTATCACATGCTGGTGTCCATGTATTACATTTGGCCAAGTCGCTGAGATTGTAGATCAAGGATCAACCAGTAAGTTTAACTACTTAAGTCTTAAACCATATAACAAGAGAAATATACATAATATTGTCATATATAAAGAAAGGCAGCAAGCGACAGGGATAAATAAATTGTGGTTTTGAAAATCTCAGCGTGTGGCACGGCTGGAGCACTATACGCGTTAATAAACGCAGTAACGGGTTGCGCATGTATCTACTCGTGTTTCTATCGTGGAAAGATGAGAGCTCAATACAATATCGAAGGCAGTGATTGTGGAGACTGCCTAAAACATTTCTTCTGCGAGCTCTGTGCTCTGACCCAACAATACCGTGAACTCAAGAACCGCGGTTTCAATATGGATCTTGGTATATTGATTTCTCTTATGCATATTTTTTGTAATCTCAAAATATATATTCGCATTGCTTAAAATTTTTGTTTGGTATTTTAGGATGGGCGGGGAACGTACAGAGGCAGCAGAACCAAGGGGCCGCGATGGGTGCTCCTGTCTTTCAAGGTGGCATGAACCGTTAAGACTAATTCTTTAATGTAATTTATTCGGTTTTATAATAAACGAGGTTTAGTCCTCTGTGTGTTTCTGTAATATGCTTGTGAATTATGAAATGAAAGTGATTACATATTTGTGTAATATTCGGTCAAAGATATGACATTTGGACAAGTCAACTTTCATCATATTATATACACATACGTATTTGACTTGGTTTGGTCGAGATTGTAAGAGCAACATTATCACTTAGACCATCTCCAATAGTGTTTCTTCTCATTAGAGCTCTTAAACTATGTATTATATATATATATATATATATATATATTATATTATACATGTATAACTATTTGTAGGGTTCACAATTTTTGTGGAATCCCATAGATAAAAAAATTTTAAAATGAGATTTTAAAAATCTTTAAGAATCTTTGTTTATGGGATTCCATAAAAATTATGGACCCTAGAAATACTTATACCTATATAAATAGGGGCGTCCCTGAGATGCTGGAGGCCTAAAACAATTTAGTAAGGGTTTTATAAAAAAAAATTTTTTTTACAAATTTAGGGGCCCTTTTTTATGTAAATTTTTTTAAAAAATTTGGGGGCCCTAAGCCGGTGTTTCAGTCCGCTGTGCCCAGGACCGTCCATGTATATACTCTACCAGTTTTTAAAACAAAAATAATAATACTATTATAATAATTTGATTATGTTTTAATTTTGCAAAACCAATTAAAAGCTTAGCTAAGTGACATATGTCCTTTAGAATTTAGAATTAGTGCTTAAAAATCTTTCACTAAGACCATAATTAACCCTTGTCTCTTAACTGGGGTTATTAGATTTGGCTAAGAGACGATTCTTAGTTTTTCTTAGATTTTAACTAAGAAAAGTTAAGAACTATCACTTAAATAAAAGATATAAGAGTCGTCTCTTAGCCGAAAAGTGTAAAAAAAAATATCAAAACATGACTTTTCTTCGTTTCTCTTTCCAATTTTAATTGTTTTTCATTTTCTTTAATTGTTAAAACCCCCTATATAACTTAGGGCATGATTAACCCCAGTCTCTTAGCCGGGGTTTGTAATTTATGATTTGACATTTTTTGCTTTTTGTTTTTTTTTTACACTTTTCGGCTAAGAGACGATTCTTATATTTCTTATTTAAGAGACGATTCTTATCTTTTCTTAGTTAAAATCTAAGAAAAACTAAAAATCATCTTTTATCCGAAGCTAAAAACTCCAATTAAAAGACCGGGGTTAATCATGTCTTTACCATTGGAGCTGGTCTAAATGTGAGACTGACTCGTCTACTGTTGTCAAAAATAAATCGTCTACTTCAAATATTCCAATAACTTGTTTTATTTGATGTCAGAGTTCATTTGTTTACATCCCACCTTTTTCCTGGACCCAGTTGGCGTTGATAAAATATATATACAACTCCTTTGTAGGCAATAAAATGAATTGAGACGACGGTAATTTCACTCTTAATTGCTTTATTTTATATGTCTACAAAGGAGTTGTATATATATTTTATCAACGCCAACTGGGGGTGAACATTTTGGTTTTTAGAGGTCAGACACTTTAACGTCCAAGAATAGGGGGTTGAACATTTTGGTTTTTACTTCTTTAAGGATTTGGTTTAAGTGGTTTGGTTTCATTTAGACTTAAACATATTGTTCTAAAATATGTTTTGGGAATCAGTCATACATCTATTTTTCCCTCTTGAAAGTTAATGAAAACACAGTTACAAATGGGTCATCGTCGCCGATTGAAAATAAAATATTCCTCAAAAGAAAAGTAAAAGTCAAGGAAATTAATATTAAATAACGGCGGTAGGCACTAATTCAAAGATAAGTAACTTGTTAATTTTTGGTCAAAAATAATAGAGGCTCTGCCGAGTTAAGAGATTAATGTTCTTATAAATACAAGCATTGTTAGTTTCTGATCAAACACACCTTAAACATATTGTTCTGTTTAAAATATATACTCCGATGGAAGCTCAACACCTTCATGCTAAGCCTCAAGCTGAAGGAGAATGGTCCACAGGATTCTGTGATTGCTTCTCCGACTGCAAAAATTGTAATTAAATAACTCCATATTTATTTATTAATTTCTACAGCTTTTCACATATATAATTATACATATAAAAGATAAGAAATAATTAATGTTAATACTTATCATCAATCTACAGTTTATATTAATATCTTTTCTTTTCTTTATCATCTGATCCTCTATTTATGGAAAAGTGACCAAGAAAACTTATTATTAGTCTTGCAAAAATGAATGAAAACAGGTTGTATCACATGTTGGTGTCCATGTATTACATTTGGCCAAGTCGCTGAGATTGTAGATCAAGGATCAACCAGTAAGTTTAGTTACTTAAGTCTTAAACCATCTAACAATATATATATATATATATATATATATATATATATATATATATATATATCTATTATATATATCGCAGCAAGCAATAGCGATAAATAAAATTTTGTTTTGGAAATTTCAGCGTGCGGTACGGCTGGAGCACTATACACGTTGATAAGTTGTTTCACGGGTTGTGGATGTATATACTCGTGTTTCTATCGTGGAAAGATGAGAGCTCAATACAATATTGGAGGCGATGATTGTGGAGACTGCCTTAAACATTTCTTCTGCGAGCTCTGTGCTCTTACCCAACAATACCGTGAACTCAAAAACCGTGGTTTCAATATGGATCTTGGTATTGGTTTCTTTTATATCTGTTTTCCTTTTTTGGGTTGTCATTAATTTATTTGTGCTAATCTCAGTTATATATATATTCGCATTCGTTAAAAGTTAATTTGGTAATTTAGGATGGGCTGGGAACATACAGAGGCAGCAGAACCAAGGCGTGGCGATGGGTGCTCCAGTCTTCCAAGGCGGCATGGCCCGCTAAGATTTATTCCTTCATATGCAATTCATCTAAGTCAGTTCAATAAAACGAGGTTTAATCGTCTGACTGTGTTTGTGTAATATGTTTGTTATTAAGTGCTTTTGTAAAAAAAATGTTTGTTAAGAAAATGGTTGTATCTATTTGTAATTTTGTATAATATTCGGTCTACTGATATACTTATGTTGGAGTAGTCAACTTTAATGCCATTATATATACACACGTCTTTGACTTGATTTGGTCGAGATTGTAAATGTGAGATTGGATGGCATACTTTTAAATATTTTAATTAAATCTGCTTTTTATTTTACAAGTTTATATTTTTCGTTGATAATCCTTCACTATTTTAAATAGCATATTTAAGTTCTTTTTTGAGAAATACTTGGGATAATGATTGGCACTGAGGTTTCACCTCTAAAAGAGTACTAGATTTTTTAACCGCGCTACGCGCGGATAAGATATTATATGTATTTTTCAATTCTAAAAAAAATAATGTATAAAATTGTATTATATTATTTAAAGAATATAAAATAAGACTACATAACATAAATATATTTTTAAAATTTTCTTTGTGGAAATCATTATGTTGTTTGATTGTTGTACTTAATTCACATATTTGCTTAGTTATTTGTGATGGATGAATAACTATATTTTTATTATCAGTAAATAATATATATTTATTATATAATATAAAAAAAATAAAATTATTTACTTTTAAACACAATCTTGTCTCATGTTGGAGACTCGGCTATAGACATATCATATTCGAATGAGACATTTTTACAGTTATCAATCTTCTTAACAGTCAAGAAACAAATATGAATATCAAAACAATATCTCATACGATCTCTTTGTGGAATTATTGCTCTGAAAAATTAAATTTAGGCATCATAAAGGACTGGAAATGGATGTGCAGATGTGTTATCTAAGTCAACTTTACAAAATACTATTCATATATCATTTATGTCCATCCTATTTTTTGTCAATCTTTTTTTAAACATCTTGAAATAACTGATGCTAATTAATAATAAACTTTTGGCTGGCAAAAAAAATCAAATTTGTCTAATTATCGCTTAATTTGTCTAACTGATATATATGTATTTCTCAATTCTAAAAAAATAATGTACAATATTGTATTACATTATTTAAAGAATATAAAATAAGATTACCTAACATAAATATATTTTTTAAATTTTCTTTGTGGAAATCATTATGTTGTTTGATTGTTGTACTTGATTCACATATTTGCATAGATATTTGTGATAGATGAATAACTATATTTTTATTATCAGTAAATAATATATATTTATTATATAATATAAGAAAAATGAAATTATTTATTTTTTAAACAAAGTTGTCTCATGTTGGGGATCGGTTATATACATATAATATTCGAAGGAGACATTTTTACAATTATCAATCTTCTTAATAGTTAAGAAACAAATCTGAATATCAAAACAATATCTCATACGATCTCTTTGTGGAATAACTGCTCTGAAAAAATTGAATTTTGGCATCAAAAAGGATTGGAAATGATGTGCAGATGTGTTATCAAAGTCAGCTTTACAAAATACTACTATTCATAGTTCATATATCATTTAAGTCCATCATTTCTTAAACATCTTAAAATATCATTTTATTCATTGTTAATTTTAGAGTTTTTGTATTTAAGATTTTTTTCTATATTAAGCTTATATTTCTTTCACATAATATATATATATATATATATATATATCATAAAAATTACCATCAAACCAGTTTGACTTATTTATTATTTTGTTTTTAATTAAAATACACTTTTTAAATAATTTAATTTAAAATAAAATTATATATTAATTTGTTTTATTCTAACAATTTGATTAATTTAATTAATTTGCTTTGGTGGATAACTTAAAAAAATTTCATATGAATCGGGGAAAACAAACTTATGTTGTTTTATTATATTTATTTGTGTATATGGAACCTATATATAATGCTAGTGTAATAAAGAAAGAACATTATATTCTTGTAACTTCAAAAAGATACATTATTACAATTTGAAATTATTCAAAATTGAATAAAATGGTAATTAAATAAATCTAATTGTTTTTTTATCTTGTTTAGTTGGATTCTCATGAAAAAAAATCGATAGGTTAAACAAATATTTCAAAATTTGTTGTGTTATTGTTTTGTCTCTAAATTACAAAATTTATTGAATTGATATATTTATTATTGCACCTTAAATAATATTTTATTAAGATATTAGAGAACTATGTTTTGAGTTGTTTTGTCAAAAATTGTACAAAAAACTATGATTTTTCATATTTGTCACGAAAATTTATATGTTAAACTGACTTTTTAAAAAATTCTTAACTTTGTCACGAAAACAAAAATCTATGATTTTTCATATTTGTCAATGTTCTCACACTTTCAAAGAATATATTAGCTTAGTCACTTACTTATTTTTTTTACAAAAAAAAGTATCGAAGTCTTGAAAGTTGAATCCATATCATTGTAAATGTACATAAGAGTTTGTGATTACATATTTAGTGATTCTTGTATATGTGTCCAAGAAAGTTTCAATGGCTTAGTGGTGTTTGCCATATATTTATGTCATAATAACCCGGGTTCGATCCTTTGCATTGTGTTTTCATTTTTTACGAAAAAATAAATGAGATGACGTGACAACTTCAGACTCTCTGATTGGACGATTTTTTATGCCTACGTGGACACTTTAAGAAGAGCTTATATACTCTTTTTAGTATAGTATAGATAATCAAATCCAGCTTTGTTGTATATTCATTAATTGTAATCTTCATGCGTATCTTATCTAGTAACGTCAAATAAGCTTTTTTTCTTAAATGGTATACCGTATAATGAACAAGCGACATTTTCTTGGAATGCATTCATAATCATTTATGGTCAATAACTTTATCATTCATAACCAAAATGTATGTGTGGAAGAACCCATCGTCTCCGAAGAAAATTAAAGAGATAACAATAAAGTTATACCAAATTACACAGTTTTATCATTATATAGTTATACCAAGTAATACAGTTTTACTTATTTAGTTACATCAAATTATACAGTTTTATCAATCTAGTTATACCACATATAGTTATATTAAATTATACAATCGATCTCAAATGTCCAATTTACAAATACGACATATTTGGTGGATAAACTTTGGATAATTTAGAGGATTTAACCGGATTTAAGCTACAACAAAATAAGTAAGAGGGATGACGGCCGAGTCTAAAGTTTAAACTTTTAATTCTTTAAGAGTAGATTAATAGGAATGATGGCAGAATTGGATTGATCTGTGTCATGGTAAATTTGACAGCAAGAGAGAGAAAGACAAAAGAAAAATGAAGTATGAAAGACTGATTTAGATAGAGGAGGCAATTTAGATTTTAACTATGTTTATTAAGATTAAGAAAAAGAATATATGAGAATTAATAAGAGCATGTGAGAATAGAATTTACGGGCATTTAATACTTAAATTTCTTAAGCATATTTTATATGGTTTCGGCGCATATGATTTTGGACCGGCTTTAATTATTAGTAAGCTGTCGACAAAGAACAGCTGACCTAAACGGTCGAATTTTCGTTTTATCCAAAATCAAATATTCCAGTATATATGTTGATGACGAAAGTTAATAGTTTTGTGTATCTAAAATTTGCATCATTCACAAAGATTGGAAACTGTGGATGGCGTGTTTCCAACTGATGATATGTATATTTTCCTGTGTACCGCGACAAAGCTAATGACATCTAAGACGTGGAACATCCGAGTGTTCCACAATTGATAATAACCAAACCGCTGATTAACTCAAAAGAGACAGAGACTTATTAATAGTGTCAACTTTTAATTTTTCATTGATGTAGGTGAGAAGTACCAATAATCAGTGCCGTGCGAGGATTTTTGGGGGCTCAAGGCGAATTTTAAAAATAAATGTTTATAATATGTAATAAAAAATATAATTTTTTTAATTTGTAATTTAAAAGTAAAGATTAAAATGATAAGTAGAAAACTGGTATTTTTAGAGAAAGCTAAAATAATGATTTGGTATTTAGAAAGATAAAAACAATCATTTAAATACAATGTAAATAATAAAAATAAAAGTAATAATAAAAAATATTGAATAAAAATAATGGTAGATTAAGTATAGAACATTTTGTCGTTTAAAAAAATGATGATAGATAAAAAAATATGTATGTTAAAACGTATTATTTATTTTTTCTATAAACTATTTCATCAAACTATCATAATGTATAAATAAAAATACAAATAGCTAACTTTTGGTAAGGAAAAAATTTGATTATAATAAGTAACAAAAGCAAAACAAAAATCAGAACTATGAGTTATAGTCAGTTCTTCAATTAATGCTTTGCATTTTAGTTATAATACATTTTGAAATTTATTAGAATAAAAGCATTCATCGAAAACAAAAGTCAAACTCAGAATCATGTGAAAATATATCTAAAACTATACATTTAGTTTTACAGAATAATTTTATGAAAATAAAAGCTCTAAAAATTGCACATTTTGAGGGGGCCTAAGGTAGAAGCCTTATCAAAACCATGGTAAGCACCCCTCTGCCAATAATCGATGTCATTGGCTGATGACAGTTAGAAGTAGGTGGAAAATACAGGTTACTAATTTACAATTATGAACGGAAGTTTGCCATAAAATAAAGCAAAAAATATTAGGCCAAAATTCAAGGGATGATTCATCAAGTTTCTTTAGCTTATCACGTGTACTCAAACCATCATCAATGATGTCACCACCATGTTCTTCGTGTTACTTGCTAGTACTACCATCATTATAAGTTCTAATCTAATGTTAACGATTACGTGGTCTATATATCTGTCTTAACTAAAAATAGGATTTTAATAAATAATTATTTGATAGTCTTTTAATTATCAAAATCATTATATTTTTATAATATTTTTTTGTTTGTTCATAAAATTAGAATTATGGTTACATATATATTCACTCCCTTCATTTCAGTCAAGTAAACTTTATTTCAAAACAAATGTTGTTTTAAAAATTTAATGCAAAATTTATTAACAATATTCTCTAAATTAGTTTTCTATTGGTTAGGTGTATATATAAAGATGTTTTTATTTTGAAAATATGCAAAACTAAATATTTTTTTTTAATTTATAAGCATAAACCTAAAATTACAATTAAAATGAAACGGAAATAGTTATTATTGGTATTTATTTAAAAATTTGAACTACATAATTATATTGCAATTTATTTCAGATAGTTTTATTTGTGATTAGTGATTTTCTGAATATTAACACACAAGCATTATAACAACAATCACAAAACATTGTTCTTTGGCAACGAACCAGAGTAATCCCCACGAGATCACATTATCTAGTCTAGCTCCACACACCTAAAATCTACAAGCTTTTCGTTGCTCTGGCGTAAGATGTTTTTCTACAGAGATTAACCTAAAAGTGATGAAGCGCACATCAAATTAGTTTTCTTTTCAGCAGATAGAGATCAATGGAACTGTCTTGTCTTCTTCCATAGGCTTCATAACTGATGGTGGTGGTGAAGAAAGCCTGTGAACCAAAACATCTAAAGCTTCTTTCATCCACCAGTCTCTACAAGCTTCTCTTGCTTCATCTACTTTCATCCACATTCTTTGACGAAGATGTTGTTCAGGCCAAAGTTCAAGTTCTTCTTTCACAAGCATTGGGAACATTAGTCCTTCATAGAATGTTCCTCTGCTTTTGCTTAAGAAATCCCATTTTCCAAGTTGTCTCTGCTCAAATACCATCACATATATTTAAACAATCCAAATAAAATAAGGTCAAAACGGTACCATAAGATCAGTATTAACTATATACCTCAACGTCTCCAATAACTCCAGCTTCTTCCAGAGACTCTCTTGAAGCAGCTTCTTCTATAGACTCATCAAGCTCCCAACCACCCTGACATTATTCCAGAGTAATGAAATAGTTAATTTCCATAAGACTAATAATCAAAAGCTAGGGCTTATTTTTTTGTTTGGTTTAGTTGGTGCATAGTACATAGAGTTAGTACCTTTGGGAACATTAGAGCATGACCTTTTTGTGATGAGATAACCAACACTTCAAATTCATCGCTAACTATGCCATCGCTTGAAGTTTTGAGTCTATACGGAATACACCTAAAGTTTCACCCAAATTTCAAATTTCAGAAACTTAATTCAGATGGAAATCAAATCCGAGATACATACCCTACGACCTGACGGCGTCCCTTATTGTATCTTTGGAACTGACGACCCGTACGAGAGACCACACACACCATTTGTGTGTACAAAAGACGACTGATCACGGTTTTGTTTGGACTGAGGATGAATCTTCACAAGAAAGAAGAACCCACGAATGTTTAGTCGGTTCGGAGATCGAAGTTACAAAGTCTTTTAAGTGTTAATTATAAGAAAATGAGTGGATAGGAGATATGAAATATGATGGTTGAGTGAAGAAAAGATTGAGATGAGACAAAAACCGTTGTCTCTGCCTCGTATGGCTTATCCTTCTTATAGATAAACGGTCGATTTTTTTTTCCTTTTTTCTTTTTTTATTGTTCCCATCGTATTTGGTAATTTTAAGTTTAATTTGGTGTAATAATTAATTAGAAAATAAAGCAGTGCACAAGAAATTATGAATGGTGAATTACGTTATCTCACATCATCAACTAAGCATATATATGTTTTAGTAAAAACGTTAATGATCACTGAAGAAATGCACTTCATTGTTTTCAAAACGAGAGTCCACTATTCTATATCTAAATTTTTGTGCTTAAATCTGGTTCAGTATTTACATATTGGTCGAGATATTTGATGGACATCAAAGAAAAAGCTAACTGAACCAAACTGAGTAAACGAATGTGAACAGGAAGGAGCCAACAAATATGTCGACTCATCTCGATATATTAATAGATGTAAAATAATGAAACGTACGTAAATAATGGCGGGCCACATAGTTACGTAGCAAGAGAGTAAGGCATATAAAAACAGTTATAATAATTGGAGAGTAATGAGTAGTCATCGCATGTAATTTCTCTGTAGTTTCTTGTTCCAGGTTTAGGTGGGACTCTATTATATATGATTAAAGAAAACAAAATATATAAAAGTCGCTATCCATACGCGGCTGGTTAATGTTTACGCGGCGGGACGACGTCACGTGCATCAAGCCCCAATGCCCCGTGCACCCTCCAGGGACGTGTTCTGATCGCAATCTCTCATTTCCCGCGTATGCCACTAAGTCTGAGTCTGTGTCCATAGCCCATGGGTAAGATCGAAACTACCGACATGGAACAATGGTTTCACTAAATCCTGAAAAGTGCAAAATGTCACTTTCCAAAATTTTGGCCAGCTTCGTTTATATATTACAATTTATTCGAAAATTTGCAAACTAATAACAATTTATCATTTAACAAACTCATAGTAGTTTATTGATTGAAGGATTTATCATCTTGAAAGTTTAAAGGATTAAAGTTGGATCATTCAACTATAATCATAATCATGTTTGGTTACTACTACCAGTGGCGTGCCATTGTACCTAGACGAATAAAATATGGATAGGTATGTAGTTGCATTCGTTTTTGTATCATTGTAACTAGATGCATCGATGTTCAACGATTTTTTTAGTCAGAATTACCAAATGTGAATGTTGTGTACACAGGAAACGTCCAATCATATGAAACATTTCCAAGTGTCTACACACAAAATTAATAGAACAAAGAAACATATTGATCAACGATGATTACAATCTAGGTTTTGACCAAAGATTATGACATATGCTTGTTTTGTAATTAAGCTAAGTTCAAAAAAAAAAAAAACTACGGCGGGATGAGAGTATTCGAATGGTTCCTGATAAGTTGTTGTACAAACATGGAAGAAAGTTAATTTTGTTAGATCATATAACTCAAAATTTTCAACTCCTTATTCTTAGCTATTATCTTCCCTCTAATACATCTTTGTACCTCCCACTCTCACCCGAATAGCAATAAAAATACATCAAACTCCTTCACTAGCTTAATCTTGTTGTATTTACTATTTTTGATGATCTCAACATAAAACGAAAAAGGTAATATTTATCAAAAGAGGGACTGAAAATTAAAGACGAGTACCTGTTGTAAATGTGATGCAAAGAGGACTAAACATACTTTCATTCGCAATTAAGCGGGCATTGAGACACTCCCTAATTGGATAACATGTAGAGACATGGTATTTTACCCTTTAATTATACTTCTCAACAGAATAGTGCACAACATTTTATGATAATTTTCTTCTAAATTAAACCTGAAAAGGATAGAGAGAAGTAAATTTCAGCAAGGTTCAAATCAATAGATAAAGAAAAAAATTTCCAACTAACAACTCTGCACTACTATTCATTTACTAATAAAATACACAAATTATTTTGGATGTCCGTTTAATGGATCAACTAATTTTTGTTGCCTACTAAATTGACGAACTTTTGAAACTCACGGATTTTACAATTTTCGTGACGAGTTTAATTAAGCACGTGGTTAGAAATTCTGTTAATTAAAAAAAAAGGAAATTGACCCGACCCGGAAAACAACAAAAAGTTCGACCCGAGAAAGTCGCCGGAGAAAAGGAAAGGCGAAACTCTCCGTACATAAACCCTGTTTTTTTTTCTTTTTACTGTGGGCTTTTGCTTGCTCGCAAACACTTTCTTCCTCCTTCTCCCCTCTCTCCAGAACATAAAGTTCGAACCTTTCTCCTGCTCCCGCTCTCTTCGTTTCGCGAAGGAGCTAACATCGATCTAGGGTTTTGGTTTTTGTTGTTGTTGTTGTTTCATTACCCCGATTAAAGATGTCGCAAGAGGAGGAGATTGTGATGCGGGATGTGACGAACGCGGGACTCTGCATCGGCGACCGCATTGGCCGAGAAGCCGCGTCTCAGCTCGATCTAGAAGAGGCTCTCGAAGCTTCCAGATACGCTAGTCATCCCTACTCCACTCATCCCAGAGAGGTTAATACCTTATTTTGAAGCGATTAGCTTATTTGGGTTCTCGAATTCGAAGGGGAATTAGTTGAATTCGAGCAATTACAATCGAAAAGGTTTCTCCTTTTTTTTCTTTAATTTGCTGCAGTGGCCACCGTTGATAGAGGTGGGTGATACTTGGGAGCTGCCTTCTGTGCTTATCGAGAGGTATAATACAGCTGGAGGTGAAGGGACGGCTTTATGTGGGATCTTCCCAGAGATTCGACGGGCTTGGGCATCCGTTGATAACTCTCTCTTTCTTTGGCGTTTCGATAAAAGGTTTGGCTTTTTAAAAATTTTTAGTTAACAGAGATGCCTTTTTTACATAGTTGTTGGTATGTTAATTAGGGATGGGCAATGTCCTGAGTATAGCGGGGAGGACCAGGCTATTTGTGCGGTTGGTTTAGCTAAATGTAGACCAGGAGTTTTCGTTGAAGCTATTCAGTATCTGTTGGTGTTGGCAACTCCTGTTGAGGTGAAGCTATTCAGTTTTTCATTCTTTAGTTTTGTGTATTGTCTATAATTTTTTTTCTGAAGGAAAAAGTTGTTGCTTTCATTAGTTGGTTCTTGTGGGAGTTTGCTGCACTGAAGGACCTGATGGTAGAGATCCTTATGCTGAAATTTCAGTACAGCCTCTGCCTGACTATACGATTTCATCTGATGGAGTGGCGATGACATGCGTTACGTGTACTAGTAAAGGGCGCATTTTCATGGCTGGACGTGATGGGCACATATATGAGCTTCTATATACTACTGGCTCGGGCTGGAATAAACGTTGTCGTAAGGTGTGCCTTACTGCTGGTGTTGGTAGTATTATCTCCAGGTACACATATCCTCTTCCTTTTTTGACATTCTTTCTGTCCTTTCTGATCGTTCTTAAAACTTTTATCTTCAATTCTGCCGATTATAGGTGGGTTGTGCCAAATGTGTTCAAGTTTGGAGCTGTAGATCCTGTTGTAGAGATGGTTGTTGATAATGAAAGGCAAATCTTATATGCCCGCACTGAAGAGATGAAGCTTCAAGCGTATGTTTTTGGGCCAAACGGGGAAGGCCCTCTCAAGATGGTTGCAGAAGAAAGGAATATGTTAAACCAGAAGGATGTGAGCCAAGGGAATCGACAGTCGACAGCGGCAGGTCGATCTAACAAGCCAACCATAGTCAGCATTTCACCATTGTCCATGCTGGAGTCCAAGTGGTTGCACCTTGTTGCTTCCTTATCAGATGGTAGGAGGATGTATCTCTCCACCTCGTCAAGTGGAAGTAGTTTCAGCGGTTTCAGCAACCACCGCCAGTCTCCAAACTGCTTAAAAGTCATTTCCACTAGGCCATCTCCACCATTGGGGGCTGGTGTTGGGCTTGGTTTTGGAGCTGCATCTCTTGCTGGTAGAACTCAGACTGAGGATCTCTCCATGAAGGTTGAAACAGCATACTATTCTGTTGGAACCCTTGTCCTTTCAGATTCATCGCCACCTGCTATGTCTTCTCTTCTGGTTGTTAGCAGAGATCCAAGTGTTCACTCTCAGGTTGGCGGCACTTCAGGGTCAAGTTCAAGGAATTCTCGGGCACTACGGGAAGTTGTGTCCTCTCTTCCCATTGAAGGCCGTATGCTTTTTGTAGCAGACGTCCTCCCCTCTTCCGACACTGTTGCTACTGTTCAGTCATTATATTCAGAACTTGAATACTGTGGAGTTGAAGTCTCTGGAGAGTCTTATGAAAAGGCTTGTGGAAAACTCTGGGCCAGAGGTGATCTTTCAACCCAGCACATTTTGCCAAGAAGAAAGATAGTCGTTTTCACCACCATGGGTATGATGGAACTGATCTTTAATAGGCCTGTTGATATATTGAGAAGACTTCTAGAATCCAACTCTCCAAGGTCTCTTTTGGAAGATTTTTTCACTCGCTTTGGAGCAGGTGAAGCCGCTGCAATGTGCTTGATGTTGGCTGCCCGCATAATTAATTTTGAAGATTTAATTAGTAACGTTGTTGCCGATAGAGCAGCTGAGGCTTTTGAGGATCCTAGACTTGTAGGAATGCCACAATTTGATGGCAGTAGTGGATTGTCAAACACCAGAACAGCAACTGGAGGTTTCAGCATGGGCCAAGTCGTTCAAGAAGCCGAGCCAATTTTCTCAGGCGCTCACGATGGGCTCTGCCTTTGCAGTTCAAGACTACTTTTCCCCATATGGGAACTTTCTGTAATGTCTAAAAAACCCAGTTCTGATGCCATGTGTGCGGACGGACTGGTGATTTGTCGTCTTTCTACCAGTGCTATGCATGTGCTGGAAAGCAAGATTCGATCGTTGGAGAGATTCTTAAGATCTAGAAGGAACCAGAGAAGGGGTCTTTACGGATATGTTGCTGGGTTAGGGGGTGTGACTGGCTCTATTTTGTATGGTACTGGTTCAGAGTTGGGAGCTACTGAAAGGAATATGGTTAGGAACTTGTTTGGAGCATATTCTAATGGAGGCGAGTCAGCAAATAAAAGACAGCGGTTGCCATATAGTCCTGCTGAATTGGCTGCCACGGAGGTAAGCTTTGTCGAGTTCTTATAAATCTAGTGTACTTTTTTTCTCTTCAGGTGGTCCTTTTAGGAAGTGATTAATTAGTCTTTCCCTCTTGCAGGTGAGGGCGATGGAGTGTATTAGGCAGTTGCTTCTCAGATCTGCAGAAGCCCTTTTCCTACTGCAACTTCTTTCTCAACATCATGTTGCTAGATTAGTTCAGGGGCTTGACGCAAACTTAAAGCAAGCTTTGGTTCAGTTGACATTCCATCAGTTAGTGTGTTCTGAAGAGGGTGACCAAATTGCAACAAGGCTCATATCTGCCGTGATGGAGGTACCTCACTTTGTAATTTAAAATTAACGTCAGTGTCCTCTTACTAATTGTTTTGAATGTCCTAACTTAAATCTGCTACTATTGGTGCCCCAGTATTATACTGGCTTAGATGGCAGGGGAACAGTTGATGATATAAGTGGGCGACTACGTGAAGGTTGCCCAAGTTACTTCAAGGAGTCTGATTACAAATTCTTCTTAGCTGTTGAACGCCTTGAAAGAGCTGCGTTAGCTTCAGATGCTGAGGAGAAAGAGAATGTTGCTAGAGAGGCGTTCAGTTTCTTGAGTAAAGTCCCTGGATCCGCAGATCTCAGAACTGTCTGCAAACGTTTTGAGGAATTGAGGTTAGTTTTTCATTCAAGTAGATGTCTACACAATTGGTTGGTTAGCTTTTATTCTTGATGACACTCAAAAAGAAGTTGAATCCCTTATACCTATCTGAAACGAATTTCAAGAAATATGAATAATTTTCTACAGGTTCTATGAAGCAGTTGTCTGCTTGCCTTTGCAGAAGGCCCAAGCCCTTGATCCTGACGGCGATGCTTTCAATGACCAGATTGATGCTTCCATTAGAGAGCATGCTCTTGCCCAGCGGAAACAATGCTACGAAATTATCGCCAATGCCTTGCGATCTCTAGTTAGTTCCATGCTCGCGGAGGCTTCACGTAGACAATTTATATCCCAGATCGTTCATCTTGGTGTGCAATCAACTGACAGAGCCTTCCGGGAGTATCTCTACACGACCATGATAGAGCTAGGTCTTGAAAACGAGCTGCTAGAGTATGGAGGTCCAGATTTGGTACCTTTTCTCAAGAATGCTGGCAGTCCTGCATCAGAGGTTAGTCCTTTAAACTATTTCAAATCTTATGGTCAGGATTTCTATGGAAATTTCTCAATAAATAAGACATAGCGATGAATCTTAAAATATTGTCTACCTCTTACCTAAAAACCTCCATAGCTGAAAACTAGGAGCCTCAGTCGGCTACCAACTGCAAAACATAAAACAAATAAGGTTTAGTGGTAGACACTGCATCTTTTTTTGAAAAATTATTCATTTCTTCTTATGCTATAGGTCGGTGCCGTTTCGTCTGGATCATCAGGGACACAGATTTCATCTGATCAAGCAAAATACTTTGATCTGCTTGCGAAATACTACGTGTCGAAGAGACAGCATGTGCTTGCTGCTCATGTGTTTTTAAGGCTTGCAGAACGACACACAATTATTCCGGGGGAGAGTCCTACTCTTGAACAAAGGTATCTATCTTGTATGTTGTCTTGAAAATTTTCTCTTAATTCACAAAGAACATTGATTGTTTTACTCTCTCTTCCTTTTCCATCTATAATGGTTTGCTGCTTTGTGAATTTTAGGCGACAATACCTTAGCCTCGCAGTTTTACAGGCCAAGAATGCAAGTAACAGTGATGGTTTAGTAGGTTCTGCCCAAGGTGCTTCTGACAGTGGGTTGCTTGATCTGCTCGAAGGAAAACTCGCAGTTCTCCAGTTCCAAATAAAAATCAGAGACAAACTTGAAGCTATTGCTTCTAGTTTCGAGTCCTCTGTTGCCATGCAGGATTCTGACCAGAATGAACCAGTACTTGACGGTGATTCTAGCGATGATTCCAGCTTAGCAAATGCGGCAAATGAAAAGGCCATGGAGCTCTCCTTGAAACTTAAAAACATAACGCAGTTGTATAATGAATATGCCGTCCCATTTGAGCTTTGGGAGGTAAGTCCTAAACTATCATATGTTGCTAGTGTCTTTGACTCTCTGTGAAGGCTCTCCATATACTGAATGTATGCTTTTCTGGGATTCTCTCATATATGCAGATCTGTCTGGAAATGCTCTACTTTGCCAACTATTCTGGTGATGCTGATTCAAGCATCATAAGGGAAACATGGGCTAGACTCATGGAGCAAGCTCTTTCACAAGGCGGGATTGCTGAAGCCTGTTCAGTTCTCAAGAGAGTCGGTTCCCATATATATCCTGGTGATGGAGTTGTTTTACCGCTCGATGTTTTGTGCCTCAACCTCGAGAAAGCTGCACTTGTAAGCTCCTCCTACACGTCATGTTCTTGATTCTTTTCATCAGGTTATGAGCTGGGTCTGAATTGAAGTTACTGACAAATTTTTACAGGAGAGAGCAGAGAGGAATGAAATTGTTGGGGATGAAGACATAGCCAGAGCTCTACTAGCCGCCTGCAAAGGCGCAGCCGAACCTGTGCTTAACGCTTATGACCGTTTATTATCCAATGCAGCCATTGTACCATCGCCGAATCTAAGAATCCGGCTCCTTCGTTCGGTTCTGGTGGTGCTACTTGAATGGGCAATGTCTGTGTTGTCAGACAGAATGGGACAGAGTCCAACCAGGTCTTCTTTGATGATATTAGGTGGCTCGTTTGCGCACGAGAACAAGGCCGTTCGTAACCAAGGGGTCCGTGATAAGATCGCAAACGCCGCAAACAGGCAAGTTTATCTTTGTATATATGATTGAACTGTAACCAAATCATATATTATATAGTCTTGGCTTATAAAAGTTAGTGTAATTCTTATGTCTTTTGGGATCTTGGCAGATACATGACGGAGGTTAGGAGACTGACGCTACCACCGACGAAGACGGAGAGTGTATACGCAGGTTTCAAAGAACTTGACGAGTCTCTCATTACTCCATTCTCCTTCTGATCCACCATCACTCTTCTTCTCTTTTAATTTGCATCAGTTTTCTTCGCTTTATAGGGAGTTTTTACCAGCTTTGATCTTGCTTTATTATATCACTCTTGGGAAAATATCCCCTTCTTTAGAGTTCAGAGAGAATCAAAAGATATGAAAAGAATAATACTGTTAGTTGCTCTTAGATATGAGGCATTGTGTGTCATTTCTTTGTATTATGTAACTGTTGTTATATTCAAACCAAGTTGATATTTGAGATCACAAGTAATGAGGATTAAAGTATTTAAAGTATTTGGTTAGTTTATGGTATATGTGCGCTAAAACTTAAACCTCAACATGATGGATGAGAAGCTCTTTACATTCTCCTTCTGAGCCACAATCACTTTTCTTTGCAAGTTGCAAACATTTGCACACTGGTTAAATGAAATAGTATACTTTACATGAAATTTTCGATTAAGACCATTCGTGCTTCTCGACGTTGGATTCCATTTCACACATTTTCATAGAATCAAAGTCGAATTTTGTTGGCAGCTTTTGCTTCCCCTTCTTTGCTTGACCTTTTATCCTACTCTTGTCTCGAGGACAACAACTCTTAACATTAACAATAAGAAGAAAAAAAGTGTTTACGTCAAGTGTTTTAGATATTAATTTTGTTTTATCGTTTATAGAGATGTATACTCTTGTATATTTCTGTGCTGCAGATATAAAATTGTCTCTTGTGGGATATGTGTGTGTTACAGTTTATGTTGGTATAGGAGAGGTAAGTTTTGTACTCCCTCTGTTTTTAATTATAAGTAGTTTTACTTAAAAGCACAAATATTTAGAAAGTTGTTATCTAAAAAAATATATCATTTAATCAATTAATTTAACCAATTATAAAAAGCTTAACATTATTTTATTGGTCACACAATATCCAATAAATGAAAAAGTGCATTGAAATATGTAAACTATTTATATTGTGAAACAAACTTTTTTTGCTAAAACTACCTACATTTAAAAACAGAGGGAGTATTATGTAACATTTTAATCTTTTAGCACGTGATTGTTTGTCCCTTAAGTTAAATATTCCTTTCGTTCTTTAAAGATTTATATTCTAGAGAAAAATTTTGTTTCAAAAAAATACATATTTTATATTTTTAATGTAATTTTTGTTAACTAATAATGATAAATTATTAAGTTCAAGAATATTCATTGTATTTCTTAAAATCTTATTAGTTTAAAAATATAGGAAATATAAAATTATAAAAAACTATGTATTTATAGCTATGTTTTAATATGTTTTATTAAAAAATATGAAAATTCTAAAATATGAATCTTTTAGTAACGGAGGGAATATTTGGTAACATAATCTGCAAAAAGAGAGATGATCACAACTTAACCAAACAAAACCACATCAATTAAACCGGCTTCGTATTATGAAGCGGTAGGCATATCCCGGGACGTGGGATTTGATATTATTTTCACTTTTGGCCCAAAAGTATTTATATATTTGAAAGAGAACACAATAACAAGCTCACTCCCCCAAGCATTTCGATCAGTAACCGGTTGATCTCTATTCTTGCCAAATTGATGAACACATTGGATTTGAAAGCATGTAAAGGAAAAATCCGGTTTGGTTTGATTAGGTGTGAAAACCGCTTTCTTATTTTGTTATATTGGTATAGAAGAGGTATGCTTTTGTATTATGTAACATTTTAAGCTTCTAGTGTGATTGTTTGTTGTCCCTTAGTTATGTTAGTCAAATGTTTGGTTAAGCACAACTTTAACCGAACAAAACCACATTAATTGAACCGGCTTCGAATCATGGACCGGCACGCGTATTCCACGACATGGAATTAAATATTATTTTCACTTTTGGCCCAAAAGTATTCTTTATTTGCATAAGTAGGGCCCACTTTTCCCATTTTGAAATTGTGTGTTTCCATTAACGTGCTCTGCTCCATTGGTTCTTTCCCAGATTCATCAACCTCCTCTACCGCCTCAAGAGATTTCAAATCCACCGTTCGATAACCTCTCCTAGCTTCCGTTCGATCTAGATCCAAGTGTCGGTGCGAGGCTTCGCTGAATCTTCGATCCGTTCCAGGGAAAAAAAAATGGCGACGATGAAAAGTTTGATAGGTCTGATTAACAAAATCCAGAGGGCGTGCACTGTCCTCGGAGATCACGGCGGCGAAGGAATGTCCCTCTGGGAAGCTCTCCCAACCGTCGCCGTCGTCGGTGGCCAGGTTTGATCTCTCCCTCTATGCACATATAGAGATTGTGTATGTTAAGATCCGATCTCACTTTAACGTTTTTGAATCAGAGTTCCGGAAAGTCTTCAGTTCTCGAAAGCGTCGTGGGAAGAGACTTTCTCCCTCGTGGATCTGGTAAAATTTTCGTTTCTCCCATTGAACCTACACACTAGCTCTTCGTTAATGGTTGACTGATTAGATTACATTTGATTGATTAGGTATCGTTACTAGGAGGCCATTGGTGTTACAGCTTCACAAGACCGAGGACGGGACAACCGAGTATGCTGAGTTTCTTCATGCTCCTAGGAAGAAGTTTACTGATTTTGGTAGGTTCATTGAATCTTTCATCGGGATTTTCAAAATGAGATCTAGATAGAAAGGTAAGGTTTAGGTTGATAAATATTATTCTGTTTTTGCAGCTGCTGTGCGAAAGGAAATCGAGGATGAAACAGATCGTATGACTGGGAAGTCCAAAGCAATCTCAAACATCCCAATTCAGCTGAGCATATATTCGCCTAATGGTTTGTGCTTTAGACCTATTTTTTCATGTAACACGTCCTTATTGTTGGTACTATTAGCGATGAGTTAGATATCTTGATATCTCATTTTTACACTATTTTCTGCAGTTGTTAATCTGACGCTCATAGATCTTCCGGGTTTGACCAAGGTTGCTGTAGGTAAGACTTTGATACGTGATATAATTGGTTCTTTCTTAGACAATTCACTGACATGGATGTTACTCTTTTAGAGGGACAGCCGGAAAGTATCGTCGCTGACATTGAAAATATGGTCCGCTCTTATGTTGAGAAGGTCAGTCAGTTTTAGTCTAAGCTATTGATTAGAAGGTTTAAAGCTCTCGTCATTTTTTTTCCCACCAAGTTGAATTGAAGCGTGCATCGCACACGTACTAAAGTGATTCGGAAGGTTCATAATATTATATAATGTTTACCCTGGAATCTAATCCTATGAGCTGTTCTTTCTGCAGCCAAATTGCATCATATTGGCTATTTCTCCAGCTAATCAAGACATTGCTACATCAGACGCTATAAAACTTGCTAAAGAGGTTGATCCTACAGGTACTATCTAGATGTAGTCTCATAGTAGCTAATAATTAGTTACTTTTCACTCTCCATAATATTTTCTAATATTTTTACTTACTATATTATCCGTAGGAGAAAGGACTTTTGGAGTGGCAACCAAGCTTGATATCATGGATAAAGGAACAGATTGTCTAGATGTAAGTATCTTTCTTTACTCCTGCAACTCAGATAAATCATTTCCTTGTTTAATTACTTTGACACTTCCTCTCGGTATTTGATGAAGGTTCTTGAGGGAAGGGCATACCGTTTGCAACATCCCTGGGTGGGAATTGTGAATCGTTCCCAGGCTGATATCAATAAGAGGGTCGATATGATTGCTGCGCGGAGGAAGGAGCGTGAATATTTTGAAACAAGTCCTGAATACGGGCACTTAGCCAGTAGGATGGGATCAGAATATCTAGCAAAACTCTTGTCTCAGGTACCCTTGTGATTTACTAACCCCGATTTCACCGAATGCATAGTGATTTACTTGCGTCCAACTTGTTCTTTTCCTCTCTGACAGCACTTGGAGACTGTCATCAGGCAGAAAATCCCCAGTATTGTTGCTTTGATCAACAAAAGCATCGATGAGATCAATGCAGAGCTAGATAGGATTGGGAGACCTATTGCGGTAGATTCAGGGGTAAGATCTTAAACCATGATGTGGTCACTATTCAGAGTCGCATCAGAATCGAATGGATAGTTACTCTCCAATTTTTTTTTATACAGGCTCAGCTTTACACAATTTTGGAACTTTGTCGAGCATTTGATCGTGTGTTTAAGGAGCACTTGGATGGAGGGTAAGTGATTTAGTAATTCTGCTTCTTAGTCCTATAGCTCAAAAATTTATCTGTAATATTAAACTACGAAGATCAATTTGGAGTCTATGAATGGCTTACAAATCAGCGACTTTTCAGAAGTCTGCAAGTCTGGCAAAGTCAGTTTTCTCATGTTTATTATTATGTTGTTTGTACCAGACGACCTGGTGGAGACCGGATTTATGGAGTTTTTGACCATCAATTACCTGCAGCCTTAAAGAAACTTCCCTTTGATCGACATCTCTCTACCAAAAATGTTCAGAAGGTTGTTTCAGAAGCAGATGGTTATCAGCCACATCTTATTGCTCCTGAACAAGGATACAGAAGGCTCATTGATGGATCCATTAGCTATTTCAAGGGGCCAGCTGAAGCCACTGTCGATGCAGTATGCTTCTGAACCTTTGTTAGATTCAGTTACCTGTTAGACTTATTTTCCAACAAATTGACAGATCTTTGCCTCCTGTTTGATATCTCCTAGGTGCATTTTGTATTGAAAGAGCTGGTCAGAAAGTCGATTTCCGAAACAGAGGTGAGAAGAGGCCTTCTGTTGTGAGAACTCCTCTTAGCTCTTTACGTTCTGTTTCAGTTCTAACATTGTGTATACTTTTCTCGATCAGGAGCTGAAGCGATTCCCAACTCTAGCTAGCGATATAGCAGCAGCTGCAAATGAAGCTCTTGAAAGATTCAGAGACGAAAGCAGGAAAACAGTTCTGCGTCTGGTGGACATGGAATCCAGCTACCTCACTGTTGAGTTCTTCAGGAAACTTCACATGGAACCCGAGAAAGAGAAACCAAACCCGAGGAATGCCCCACAGCCAAACGCAGACATATACTCCGACAGTCACTTCAGAAAGATCGGTACGTCTCTGCTTACCTCACTATGAATGAATGAGACATATCAAATGTGTGTTGACTTTTGAATATAACTCAGGATCCAACGTGAGTGCATACATAAACATGGTCTGCGACACATTGAGAATCTCTCTTCCAAAAGCTGTTGTCTACTGCCAAGTTAGAGAAGCTAAGAGATCGCTCCTCAACTTCTTCTACGCTCAAGTAGGCAGGAAAGAGGTAAGTAATTCAAAACCAGAGAATATCTGAATCATTTTAAAGAGTGAAGAACACTTTCTAATGATCAAATAAAAAAATGGGTGCAGAAGGAGAAGCTGGGGGCGATGTTGGACGAAGACCCACAGCTGATGGAAAGAAGAGGAACATTAGCCAAACGGCTCGAGCTTTACAAACAAGCTAGAGACGACATCGATGCTGTGGCTTGGAAGTAAGGTGTGATCAAAAAGGGTTTCCTAAGAAAATATTCTTTATATCTTTTAATTGCTTTGCTCGTGTGGGCACTTATGTTGGAAGTTCTAACCTCCTATCCATCGCTGCACACACATACAGACGATAACTCGTATTTTCTTTTGCCGCTAATATTTGTTTCCCACTTTTTTGGTTTGTATTTTTGATTCTTGAATACTGTTTTAGAACGGTTGAGTCATATTTGATGTCTCTGGCACTCTTTACATTGTTAAGACAAAAGGATGATTGAACTATGAACACTTTAAGATAAGGAAAGAATTTGAGCCGCGTGTTTGTATTCTGAAGGTCTCCACAACTGGCTACTGCCACTTACTGTCTACCTGATAACAGAAACCAATGTAGACTCTTATAACACAAAAAATGTGTATATATTCAAATCTAACTATTTTAAAATTGTAGATATTTATTTCAGGTTATATATCATTAGTTCAACCGTTCTACATGTGTGATTATGCATGTGGTTGCATAAGTGTTTTAAAGGAGTGAACTAATAATTAGCTAAAATCTCTTGCAACGTATCAAATCCTTAATGATTTAACTAATGAGCATTCTTCACATGGTTCGTTTGAAAATAGACAAGAAGACAAATTCAAACTTACATTAAGTACTCCTTAAGATCTGGAATGTTAAACGTAGGAGCAAAGTCATGGAATCATCATCACAGCTGAGTTTGTACTTGTAATGCTTAAAATACAACAGCTTCAACTTCCAGCTGTCAATCATTTGTCTGTTCTGTCTCTGGTGTTTGCCCTCCTGTTACTTTCTTCAGTTGACCTTTTTCACGAAGTCTCTCTCTTTCTCTCGCCATTTTCTCCCCTGTGCGCAAGCTTTTTTGAATTTTGAGGATTTGAGAGGCAGAGATAGATCATGGAGGAAAGCCAAGAACTTGCCTTGACTCAGTTAAGAAAATCAGTCGAGAAACTCTCTTCTTCCACAGAGGTAAATCAAAGTCAATGCTTTAGTTTCATATTACGAAGTTGAATCTTTTGGCCGTTTGGTTATCTTCTTAAGGTTGGTTTCACTGACAATATGTAGTTTAGAAGTTGAGAAAGCTCTGAGATTTGTTTCCATGAGCTTTCTGGTCTACACTCTTAGGACGTGCGTCTTGTCTCTCTGTCTCCCTAATGGTTCACATCAGAAACCTTTGCATTGCAAAAAGTTTAGTAGAAAGCATTCAAAAATCAGAAAATCTGATCCACTGGTTGTTTTGTTGTTTACACTTGAAAGGGATATGAGAAACCGACATTGATGAGGTTCCTGATTGCAAGATCAATGAACCCAAACAAGGCAGCAAAGATGTTTGTAGACTGGCAAAAGTGGAGAGCCTCCATGATACCTCCCTCCGGATTCATCCCAGATTCAGAAGTGAAGGATGAATTGGAAACAAGAAAGATGTATCTTCAGGGTCCAACCAAATCAGGACAACCTCTGGTAGTTTGCAAAGTCTCCAAGCATTTTCCCGCCAAGGATCAACTTCATTTCAAAAGTAATCATCAACTTCTATAACCTATCACTTGTTCCAAATCTTGATTGTTCTCAAGATCTTTTGTGTGTGTTTGTGTTGTAGAGTTCCTTGTTCATGTGCTAGACAAATCTATTGCAAGGTTGAAACCAAAACTATAAAGCAGCATATCCTTTTGATTTCTTTTACCTGACAAGGCTCTTTGGTACAGTGCCATCCAAGGAAAAGAAGTAGGAGATGAGAAGGTGGCATGCCTTATTGATCTACAAAACATTACATACAAGAACCTTGACGCTCGTGGAACTATCACCGGCTTTCAAATCTTACAAGTAATCAATCATATCCTCTTTTTTTTCTTTTAGAAAACGCAGATCACTTCTTTGCAATAGCTTATACAAACTAATCTACAGGCTTACTACCCTGAACGCCTCTCAAAATGCTACATCTTGCATATGCCTGGAATTTTCGTGACACTTTGGAGATTTGTCTGCCGTTTTCTAGACAAAGCAACTAAAGAAAAGGTTTTGATCTTTAATATTCTCGTGATGTATCTATCTATCTCGACAGGTTAATAAGCAAATCTCAAGCACATTTACCTTTCATTGACTAGATTGTAATAGTAACGGACGGTGAAGAACAGCGAAAACTAGAAGAGGAAGTAGGACTAGATGCATTGCCTGAAGAATACGGTGGACGAGCTAAGCTAACAGCATTCCAAGATGTTCTTCTTCCTCTGACTACTCCATGAATGCTAACACCAAACACTAATGCGTAGCTCTTTATTTCTTTTGGGAGCATTTAAAACCTTAAAACTTGGCGCTTTTCATGATTATAACAAAACTTTTGTTATTACAACTTTTCAACTACTTTAGCCTTCCATAAGAAGCAACTAAACTAAACGTTGCACAAAAAAAAAAGAAGCAAGTAAACACATCTCATTGATAGATCTCAATTTGTAAGATTCGGTATTTAGTAGTAGTAAAGTCATGGGATATCCTCACAGCTGTGTAGTGATGAGGTAATTAAAAACAAAAGTCAAAAGAGATAACGAGAGTTTCAACATCCACCTGTCTATTTTCGGTGCCGTTAAGACACAAAGTACACACAATCATTTATCTGTTTCTGGACTTTTTGATGGTTTCCGGGTTTCTGTCAACGTCAATCTCATCAAAGCTATTTACTTTTTTAAACCGACTTTTGCGTGTGCATGTGTACGGTCCACATATCTAGCTTTCTCTCATTCATTATAATCTGTTTTTTTTTTTTGAGAAAGATTCTTTATAATCTGTTGGGCAGTGTGTACATCAACATCAAAGTCTCTCTCTTTCCCTCACTCTCTATCTTCTGCTCCCAAGCCTTTTGAGTTTTGAGGACTAGAAAGCCAAAAGATTATGGAGGAAAGTCAAGAACTTGCTCTGACCCAGTTCAGAAAATCGGTCGAGAAACTCTCTTCTTCCACAGAGGTAAGAACCTTAACAGTAGAGGAAGTTAAGTAAAAGGCATTCACATCAGAAAATATGATCCCTGTGTTGTTTTTGTCGTGTTGTTTCCTTTGAAGGGATACGAAGCACCCACATTGATGAGGTTCTTGGTTGCAAGATCAATGAATCCAGACAAGGCAGCAAAGATGTTTGTGGATTGGCAGAAATGGAGAGCCTCCTTGGTTCCTCCAAATGGGATCACAGACTCAGAAGTGAAGGATGAATTGGATTTCAGAAAGGTCTGTCTTCAAGGTCCAACAAAATCAGGACACCCTATGGTTCTTGTCATAACATCTAAGCATTTTCCTGCTAAGGATCACGTTATCTTCAAGAGTAATCATCTCTCACTCTATTCAAGACTTTTGACTTTCATTAAATGTAAACTGTTCATTTAGTATGTACATGTTCTGTTTGTGATCCAGTTCACTACAGAAGCAGGAAGTTTCAAGTTTTTTTCAGTCCATATTATGTGTTTCATTTTAGTGGAGCATTGAGTTTAGAATATATGGACTGATGTTCAATAAAAAAAAAAAGTATATATGGATTAATCTTTTTTTGTATTGATCAACATATGGACTAATCTTTCATGTGTTTGGTGCTGCAGAGTTTGTTGTTCATGTGCTAGACAAAACAATCGCAAGGTGTGTAGACATCACTGGAACCAAAACATTTCAAAACGCTAATATTCATGTTTTTAATTGTATTACACACATTTTTTTTTGTAATTACAGTGGCATCAAAGGCAAAGAAGTAGGAGATGAGAAGTTAGTAGCCGTTATCGATCTGTCAAACATTACATACAAGAACCTTGATGCTCGTGGACTAATCACTGGCTTCCAATTCTTACAAGTAATCATCTCCTTTTTCTTCTCTCTCTCAATAATGTAAGATTACACATCCACACAAAAAGAGTCTCATCTTTCTTTTAAAAAAAAATTGAAAATGTTTCTATAGTCTTACTACCCGGAACGGCTTGCAAAATGCTACATCTTGCACATGCCTGGATTCTTCTTGACCGTTTGGAGATTTGTTTGCCGTTTTCTAGACAAAGCAACTAAGGAAAAGGTTTGAGATCTTTAATATTCTCGTGATTTAATAGTACCTCCACAGGTTCTTGAGCAAATCTCAAGAACATTAGTCTTTGTTTTTGTTGTTGTATAGATTGTGATTGTAACGGACGGAGAAGAAGAAAGAAAGTTCAAGGAGGAGATCGGAGTAGATGCCTTGCCGGAAGAATATGGTGGTAGTGCTAAGCTCACACTAATCCAAGATGTTCTTCTTCCTCAGACGTCTCCACAAATGTTAACAACAAACAATAATAATGTTTAACTTTTAAGGATCAGTTATGCTTTATTGTTTCTATTATGTAATGACTATAACAAAACTTTCGTTAGAGAATCAATGAAACATTTGAGAAAGTTGTGATAGTATACTCAATCTGGTAAACGATCTGTTTTGCTTCCCACTTCAAAACATTCTTCCTGTTTTTGGTTTTTGAAGTGGGAAGAAGAAGCAACTAAACACATTGTAAGATGATGTGTTATAGACTTATAGTCTAAATCAAGCTACATGAAGAGTTCAAGACTGAAGAGAAGTGATTAGCTGAGTATTTGCTTTAAGTAGGCCTGAGTATTTTAACATGTACCCGAAAACCCGAACCGAATCGATCCGAAAATATCCTATCCAAAACTGAACTGAAGTTTTACAAGTATTTTTTGGGGTCCAAAATTTTTTTACCCAAAGAACCACGGGAGCCCTTTCTCGTTAACCTACTCCACTTGATGTATCTAACAAAGACGATGCTTCGGTTGGTAGGATCAGGCGAGATGTGTCTCAAGATGGTAATTTCGGGTAAGTAAAAAGTTTCACACACTCTTTGCCTTTGAATCTGAACCAACCAAATGTGTTTTTTCTTGTCATTTGGTTAATAATGGCTTAACTTTTTGAATTTTTCAGGCTGGACATATTTGTTTGTGGAGATCAAATACGCAAAGGAGCTGCTCTAAATGCTGTTCAGATCGCTGAGATGCTTCTCTGATTCTTGGCATGATCAGATTTGAGCCAAGAACTTGTCTCATCTTTGCGCGCTGTGGAAGTTCTTATGTTTCCATATTTGACCAATTTTGTTATTTTTCAATCATGAACTTTATCTCTAAATAAATCAAGAAATCTCCATTTATATGTCGCAGTTTAGGAAGAAATAATAAAAAAAAGTCACTGTATACAAAAAAAATAATGCTATTTTTTTCAAGAAGAGGCAAGAAAGCGTTGGCGATGTAGTAGACCAAACTTGACATGCAAGTTAAGTTTCCCTTTTTCCAAGTAAAGCCTAGCTCCAGTGACTAACCAATGACCAGGACTATGTTGAGGTCCTCTACATAACTGCGAAAGATCCACGAACTTCACAATCTTGTTATTCGCCGGCACAGGAGGTCCTCTTGGGAAAACACCGGAGTCCAAAACGACTTCGTTTTTGTCTTTGTTATCAACCATATTATGATGAACACTCCCACTAGTCAACGGTAAGCTCATTGTTGAGAAGATACCAGATTTTTTTGAAGTTCCTGGTCCATGGACCCATTCCTTCTGAACAACGTTATGATCAGAGACTCCGGTGAAACGGAGACGGAGATGGAGAACGGATTTTGAGCCGTGTTTCTTCACTTCTAGTTGAGCTCCGGTGACTATGTAAGCGATGTTGTTTGAGTTTTTGCTGGTTGTTGTTGTTGTTGTGATCCAGTTTGGGTCGTACTTCACTGGAGCTGTACACACGTGTGAGAACTTTTTACCGTTTAAAGGTTCGAAGTAGCGGTTGCTGTCGGAGATTTCGTCGGAGCCTCTCCATATGTGATCGTCGGTGATCTTTTCATTGACCGTTGTCCTCGTATTCTCTAAATGTTGTAAGTGTATAGCCAACCTGATGTACAGAAATTCATTATTATTTCGTTACATTTATAGCTATGTATATGGTTAAACTTTATTGAAAACCGCATTTGTACACAAATTATGAAAGAGAAATATCATAAGACAACACTAAAACATTGTTTATTCTAAAATATCACACAATTGAGAAATTCTTTAAATAATAATAATTAAAAAAATAAAAGTTATATTATTTAACGGTGAGGTTAAAATAAAGGTTTAAAGTTTGGAGTAATTTAAGGTTTAATATCCTTTAATTGATATTATTTCGAAGTTTTTTTGTATATGGTATTTTTGTTATAATTTTTTTAGCTGGCAAAGTGTTATGTTAGTCCCTTCTAGGCCAAACTTATGTTTTTGAGCCATACTATTGAAGCCTAGCTCTATAGCTCTTACTTCTTATAACCAAGTAGTTCTCTTTTTGATAGCCAAGAAGTTAGACTTATAGTTCGTTCTCTTTCGCCTACTAGCCAAGACTTGGAAAACAAATATCAAGTTTAAGTTTGCTTTGGTTGACTTTTACCTATTGCATTTCTTGCCTTCGAGGAAAAACCGCATTCCCGTTACTGGATTCTTCTCACTGGTCACCTAACCCCGTTAAGGAAAAAAAATACAACGATTAGTAAAACTTATTAATATGTGTTCATGTAAGTATAAGTGACGTCATTGAATGGAATAAAAAAAAAACACAAGCAAGAATTAGAAATGTATATTTATGTTACGTACAGGAGTGGTATTAACGTATAGTTTTGGACCCAAGAAGTTGATGTGAAGTGACGGATACGCCGAAGCCATATTTGGCGCTGCTCCAAACGGAAGGTCGTTATGAATCGGAGCCCACGTTCTAGGCCCAGAAAACTCCAAAAAGTACTGTACGTCCATCAACGGCGGCTTGTCTGTCAAAATTACCAAATTTAACACCTTCAATCATTGACCATACTACTCCCTTCAATAGTCAACTATTAAGGTTAGAGTAGATAAGATTTTTTTTTTTTGGACAAAGAGTAGATAAGATAAGTGAAAGAAGTTACATCTAAGGTAGAGAGACATGGCATGAGATAAAAGACCACAGCCAGGAACGTCTTTGAGTAGTGATGTGATCGGAATGAAGTTGAAATTGATCGCGTCTGGCTTGTCCGGGACTGTTATTAGCCATTCGCTATGGCTTTTTGCTCGTCCGTCACCTCCTCTTTTCGCGCATATGACCGTTATCCCCTGAAAATGTAAATTGGTTTTCTAGTAATGAGAATGTTACATTATACAGTTTGTTGTTTAGATTATATGAAACTTACTTACATCTTTGGAGTTTATAGAGAAATTATTGAAAGCAACCGTTTGTTTGTCATCAAATACATTGAACGCCTCCGGAAACTGCAACATTGAACTCTAGTTGTGAACACAAATGAAATATGTTGTGCTTAAGTTAAACTGAGCTGACCTTGGGCTGAGATTGTGAGTAGTGATTGGCCTTATTAGGCCGGTGTGAAGAAAGAAGACAAGTTCCGGTGAACAATTGGTCGCCGAGGTCGTAGAGATGGTGACGGAGGAGGTCGGTGTCGAGATCAGAGGACCTGTCTTGTCTCACAACAACCACATCTTGTCCTCCTACGCTTACCCCAGTTATTACGTGTGTTCCATATTTCTCTATAAACCTGTCCATTTAAAATGTTTATTATTATTATTATTTTTTATTTGAACAAAAAAAATGTTTATTTATTTATAATAAAACTATTTAAAATCAAGTTTGGTGGCTATAGTTTACATTATTGTTTCAAAGTCTTTGCAAATAACATTCAGTTCTTCAGTTTACAGTTATTCTAAGTTTATATTACTTTTCCAACTCCGGTTCAATTAAAAAGTGTCTAGAAAATCAAGTTTATTCCTGATTTTTCGGGTACGTTCATAGTTGAAATCGTTGACAATTGATTTTAGTAGTTAAGTAGATAATAATATTGGAGAAATACAGAAATACTAGGTGATAGCCGCGCCCTGCGCGGAGTGAATGGATTAAAAGAGATTATAACTTTTAATCTATAAATATTAGAAATGCAAAACTTATAGTCACAAGATTACATATTATATAATGAGTTGAGACCCACCATAAGTGTTTTGCTTGCAAGATCGAATTTGTAATGAAGGTTTGGGAAGAAGAATGTGATGAGTAGATGTGCTCAAAACAATCTGTTTATATATACGATGATGAAAGCGTATGTGATTCGGATGAAAGCTAATCTATAAGAGTAATCAAAAACTTATATAAACTAAATTATGAAGGAAAAAAAAAACACATACTATAAAATTATTGTTTTCATAAAATAAAATATACATATAAGATAAAACGAAATATAAGCAATAAACTAATAAAATTCTTGAAAAACATGAGCAAGGACACCATAAGAAACACACTTAACTTAATGATGACGTGAAATCACAATGTTATCACCTAGGTAAAATGACAATGTTACCACCTAGGTAAAATCAGAAAAACCTAATGTTTTGGTAACAATGTTTTGAGATATA
Source organism: Brassica napus (assembly GCF_020379485.1). NCBI lineage: Eukaryota > Viridiplantae > Streptophyta > Magnoliopsida > Brassicales > Brassicaceae > Brassica > Brassica napus. The sequence continues at coordinate 41,555,122 of NC_063442.1, forward strand.
GACTGTGGTGAGGAGATGTTAACATCGGCTACATATTTATATACAAAAAGTTTTGGGTCTAGGGTTTGCTATCTTTATTCGAAATCGCTTTAAATATATGTAATATTCAATAATTAATACTGAATAACTTTCTCTACAATTCTATTTTGAAACTCGCCTTATTACTCCATTTGCGAATTGATCTTTCAAAATCAGAAAATATTTTATTCTTATTTTTAATATAAGGAAACAAAGATTGCAGCTTGATTGAAAAAATCAATCGATCTCAAATCAATAATCAATTCTGATTTTGAAACTTTTCATTTTTCGTTGCAATTTTTGTATATAAATTATTGAGTTCAACTCCTATAACATACATTTATTCAAATAGCGTCATATTTATCTTTATACATTCCTGATTTGAAATATCATGGAGATCATCGTATGTCCCATTAAGTGGTGCGTGATTGACAATCCGTTCGTTTAGGTGAAAACTTATATTATTAAGAAAGTAGAAAAATATTGTAATATGTAAGTTTTAATATATATTTCTTTTCACCAATGCCATTATTGCTGTAAGAAAATCTTTAAAATGCATAGCAATGATATTTATAATGCATAGCAAGGATTTCATGTAAACTATATTTTTAAAATGCATAGCAATGTTATTATATATGGCTTATTGAGAGTAAAAAAAATACTCAGTAATTACATATCCCAAAAAGGAAGTCTTTGTTTGAAAACAAAATCTACATTTACATTTGAAATATTGTATCATAAATTTTATAGAAAACTCCTCTTTTCACGTCAATTGTGTTGCAATTTCCTACGTTAACATTGCCATTGACAATAATATATTTGATCCCGTGATTGACAAATCAATTTTGATTCATATATTATCGGAACATTCGAAATGGTAATGTATTATATTGTGTTGCCTTGAATCTAAACTATCATAAAATGATCGTCGATTACAATTGCATTGATAATTATGGAAACAATAAACGTGGTTAACATACAATGGAGGAGATTTGAAACTATTATTAGCTTTAGCTTTTAAAAATACTATATATTAGATCATTTTATGTAATTTTTTTGAAAAAGTGTATGTATATATCTATAAGATTTTGCGATTATGTAAGAATTGTTGAACATTGTGTTTGACAACACATATATAACGAATTCGTGATATAGCAACACAGATATAAGTAGATATGTAGATACATACGTACACAATGGATTTTATGTAGTTTAACTATATAGAAAGATATTAATATTTAAGTCAGTTTATACGAATTTCCATATTGAAATCGATAATTATGACGAATCTTTGGTTATGGTAATAAAATCTCTGCGTATTTGAAAATGAAAACGTTTGTAATCAAAGAGTAGTAGGGCATGGGATAAATTATTTTGTTAGTCAATAAGCTTATAGTATATACGGAAGTTTTAATGTAATTAGCAATGGCAAATTTTGTAATTAGTCTAGTTAAGAAAGGGTGTTTGAATATAAGGTGTGAGAGAGCTTGTGGTGATGCCACGTAGGAAATGGCA